>NC_092229.1:8792494-8894994 GCF_036320965.1 Panulirus ornatus
GCGAATATGGATAAAAACAAGTGTGTGTGTGTGTGTGTGTGTAATTATTCAGTACTACCAACCCCAGTCCTCCTCCCTCACCAGCAGCAGGTCACCAACTCCTCCACTACTCCTCCCTCACCACCACCAGCAGGTCACCAACTCCTCCACCACTCCTCCCTCACCACCAGCAGGTCAGCAGGACCTGGCCCTCACCGCCACCTGTGGGAGGGGGGAAACGTTTCATGTTTATTGGTCAAATTCTGAGCCGGGCCCTCTCACACTACACCACCCCCTACCCACTCTCGTTAGTCTCAACCCAGAGTATCACCCCGAGAACTCCACCCCAGCACACTCTCTCTCTCTCTCTCTCTCTCTCTCTCTCTCTCTCTCTCTCTCTCTCTCTCTCTCTCTCTCTCTCTCTCTCTCTCTCTATTCCCCAACTACGTCCTTTCTTCGCCTTCAAGCTCTAACACACCCCCCCCCACACCATCATTCTCCCCATCATCATCCCCCTTTAACACCATCATCATCATCATCATCATCATCATCATCATCATCATCATCATTGTTCCTGCTCCTCCAACAGCTTTATTATATCACCTCCACCAACACCACTCCTGCCCTGCCCTTCACCCTCCTCACCAGCCCCACCTCAACAATTCCTCACACCTGCATCTTATCGCCTCTTCCTCCTCCTCCTCATCCTCATCCCCCATACATCCCTCTGGACAGAGCAACATCCTCTCTTTACCTTATCTCTCACCTTATCCTCCACTGTTTTTAATCTCCCTTCATCCCTTTATCAACTCCATCACTAGCATCATCCCTTTCCCCATCATTCCCACCAGCTCCTCTGTCGCTCTTTAATCACCGAAGAAAACCTTTCCCTCGTAATGAAAACTTTTGAGAGAATGGGGAAAAGTTGATGGTGGTTTACTGCTGAGCTACGAGAACCCAGAGGGACCAATCCAGTCGTCTCGCAATTGGTCGCTGCCCCGTTGGTACACTTTCTACCCCCTACGATGATCCTATTGTCGAAGCCTCGAGTTGAGACGGCTTCGTTCAGTCGGTGCACTTTCCCCCCTACGATGATCCTATTGTCGAAGCCTCGAGTTGAGACGGCTTCGTTCAGTCGGTGCACTTTCCCCCCTACGATGATCCTATTGTCGAAGCCTCGAGTTGAGACGGCTTCGTTCAGTCGGTACACTTTCTAACCCCTACGATGATCCTATTGTCGAAGCTTCGAGTCGAGACGGCTTCGTTCATTTTGGGCGGATGTGTTGTTGTCCCTGTGTGGTACTGGTGTTCTTTGTCCCTTGGGTCTGAGTGCTCTCTCTCTCTCTCTCTCTCTCTCTCTCTCTCTGCAGCCAAGGTGTGGGTTTTGTCCCCAAGGCCAGTGTGTTCTCTGTATGACCAAGTTGTGGTCGTCCCTATATCTCAACAGTCAAGATACGGTTTACTGTTTTTTCCAGAGGGGGAACTACACTATTTATCCTCGTCGCTTGTATGTCTGCTGCGTGGGCCATGCTGGGGTTGTCCCCACGTCACAGAAGTCAGGATATGATCGTCTCTTGTGTCAGGAAGCCACCAGGTTTGTCTGTGTGGTGTCGCTCTGTCTGTGTAGCATATTGGTGGTCCTCTATTGATCTAGGTGGTTATCTTTTTTTATCTATATAACCTCGTTATGGTCGTCTCTGTGTCTCCCAGGACACGGTTAGTCGACCAAGCTGTGGTAGTCTATTTATCTGCGTGGGCAAGTAGTCTAGAAGACCAAGTCATGGCTGCGTCTCTTATCTCAAACAGCCAATTACTCGTCGTCGTGATGTCATGATGGTTCACGCAGACCGTCCTTCAGCCTGTGAATGGCCAGTTACTCGTGTTACGATTGTATGGTGCCAGTTCGTAGTCTTTCCCTTCGTCTATGTTTGGCCAGCATCTGTTCTGTACCTCACTCTCTCTCTCTCTGGGTGACCAGCGTCTGGTGTGTCCCTCTCCATTGGATAGGCGTGCCTTATTCCCGATAGTCCCTTTGTCTGGCTGAAGAGTTTCTGGCGAGGGAGGAGATGGTCGTGACTGATAGCAACGAAACCAGGTGAACGGACTGTGGTAGATGATGGTTCTCCCTGGGTGTGGGGTGGCGTGCTAGGCAGGTCCTGAGTCTATCCACTTGTCCCAAATGTTGCTAGTAAAAGGCTCTTGGTATGGCGATTACGTCCCCAGGTTGCCAACAGCAGGTTCTTTTGGTGTCTTGACAACTATTAAGAAGTTCATCTTACTACCTGTAGATGGGCCGAGGAGTGACTCTCCTCCCCTCAGCTGGATGGTTCGGTTTTGTGGCCACATAACAAAGTATTAAAATCGAATTGAGAAATACATTGCGAACGTCTCTCTCTCTCTCTCTCTCTCTCTCTCTCTCTCTCTCTCTCTCTCTCCCCGTCGCCCCTTCTTATTTTGCACTTCAGATGTGGCGTCTTTCATCAAGCTGTAATCTATTTAGAACTTGAATTTGAATGGCCTGGGGTACGATTCGGGTGTAAGTGGGTGTACACAACACGCCTTCATAAACCTCACGGTCGGTCGCTGAAGTCATTTAGACTGTCGGTCGCTGAAGTCATGTAGACTGTCGTTCGCTGAAGTCATGTAGACTGTCGGTCGCTGAAGTCATGTAGACTGTCGTTCGCTGAAGTCATGTAGACTGTCGGTCGCTGAAGTCATGTAGACTGTCGGTCGCTGAAGTCATGTAGACTGTCGTTCGCTGAAGTCATGTAGACTGTCGTTCGCTGAAGTCATGTAGACTGTCGGTCGCTGAAGTCATGTAGACTGTCGTTCGCTGAAGTCATGTAGACTGTCGGTCGCTGAAGTCATGTAGACTGTCGGTCGCTGAAGTCATGTAGACTGTCGGTCGCTGAAGTCATGTAGACTGTCGTTCGCTGAAGTCATGTAGACTGTCGTTCGCTGAAGTCATGTAGACTGTCGGTCGCTGAAGTCATGTAGACTGTCGGTCGCTGAAGTCATGTAGACTGTCGGTCGCTGAAGTCATGTAGACTGTCGGTCGCTGAAGTCACGTAGACTGTCGGTCGCTGAAGTCACGTAGACTGTCGTTCGCTGAAGTCATGTAGACTGTCGGTCGCTGAAGTCATGTAGACTGTCGGTCGCTGAAGTCATGTAGACTGTCGGTCGCTGAAGTCATGTAGACTGTCGTTCGCTGAAGTCATGTAGACTGTCGGTCGCTGAAGTCATGTAGACTGTCGTTCGCTGAAGTCATGTAGACTGTCGGTCGCTGAAGTCATGTAGACTGTCGGTCGCTGAAGTCACGTAGACTGTCGGTCGCTGAAGTCACGTAGACTGTCGTTCGCTGAAGTCATGTAGACTGTCGGTCGCTGAAGTCATGTAGACTGTCGTTCGCTGAAGTCATGTAGACTGTCGTTCGCTGAAGTCATGTAGACTGTCGGTCGCTGAAGTCATGTAGACTGTCGTTCGCTGAAGTCACGTAGACTGTCGGTCGCTGAAGTCATGTAGACTGTCGTTCGCTGAAGTCATGTAGACTGTCGGTCGCTGAAGTCACGTAGACTGTCGGTCGCTGAAGTCATGTAGACTGTCGGTCGCTGAAGTCATGTAGACTGTCGGTCGCTGAAGTCATGTAGACTGTCGTTCGCTGAAGTCATGTAGACTGTCGGTCGCTGAAGTCATGTAGACTGTCGTTCGCTGAAGTCATGTAGACTGTCGTTCGCTGAAGTCATGTAGACTGTCGGTCGCTGAAGTCATGTAGACTGTCGTTCGCTGAAGTCACGTAGACTGTCGGTCGCTGAAGTCATGTAGACTGTCGTTCGCTGAAGTCATGTAGACTGTCGGTCGCTGAAGTCACGTAGACTGTCGGTCGCTGAAGTCATGTAGACTGTCGGTCGCTGAAGTCATGTAGACTGTCGGTCGCTGAAGTCATGTAGACTGTCGGTCGCTGAAGTCATGTAGACTGTCGGTCGCTGAAGTCATGTAGACAGGTCGGTCGCTGAAGTCATGTAGACAGGTTGGTCGCTGAAGTCATGTAGACTGTCGGTCGCTGAAGTCATGTAGACTGTCGGTCACTGAAGTCATGTAGACAGTCGGTCGCTGAAGTCATGTAGACTGTCGGTCGCTGAAGTCAAGTAGACTGTCGGTCGCTGAAGTCATGTAGACTGTCGGTCGCTGAAGTCACGTAGACTGTCGGTCGCTGAAGTCATGTAGACTGTCGGTCGCTGAAGTCATGTAGAATGTCGTTCGCTGAAGTCATGTAGACTGTCGGTCGCTGAAGTCATGTAGACTGTCGTTCGCTGAAGTCATGTAGACTGTCGGTCGCTGAAGTCAAGTAGACTGTCGTTCGCTGAAGTCATGTAGACAGGTATTTTCCTGAGAGCAGTGAAAATATTCATCTTTGGTACTATCCTGAGAACAGTGAAAATATTCATCTCTGGAATTTTCCTGAGCACAAGCGTACGTCGTCATCCATTTGCAGTATCCACCACCTGATAACCCCGCAGGATGTAAAGGTTATTCATATCAATTAAAGTCTTATTGGAATATTCTGAGTGGAATCATATTGAATATTCGTACCGAATATTCATCCATCCCGAGTTGGAGCATCGTCAGCTGGGAGGGGGAAAAAAAAGAGAGGCATATTCTCGTTGCATTGCCTTTGTTCCCTCATTTGCATCGATAACTTTTTCTCTTTCTAAGTTAGTTCATATTTCGTCCTTTACCTTCACGGAAAGTTTGGAGTTTGGAGGCGGGGGTGTTGCTGCTGCGTCGCGGTTCACAGGCGCTGGTTCATTTCGGTCGTTCACAGGCGATGTTTCATACCGGTGGTTCACAGTCGTTGGTTCATACCGGTGGTTCACAGGCGCTGGTTCATTTCGGTGGTTCACTGGCGCTGGTTCATTTCGGTGGTTCACAGGCGCTGGTTCATACCGGTGGTTCACAGGGGTTAGTTAATTTCGGTGGTTCGAAGGCGTTGTTTCATACCGGCGGTTCACAGGCGCTGGTTCATACCGATGGTTCACAGGCGATTTTTCATACCGATGGTTCACAGGGGTTGGTTCATTTCGGTGGTTCGAAGGCGTTGTTTCATACCGGTGCTTCGCAGACTTTGGTTCATTTCTGTGGTCCACAGGCGTTGGCTCATTTCGATGGCTCACAGGCTATGGTTCATTTCGATGGCTCACAAGCACTGGTTCATTTCGGTGGTTCACTGGCGTTGTTTCACGCAGGTGGTTCGCAGACTTTGGTTCATTTCTGTGGTTCACAGGCGTTCGTTTGTGTCGATGGTTCACAGGAGTCGGTTTATTTCGGTAAGTCCAAAGATTGGTTCATTTTGGTGGCTCATAGACCCCCTGGTCCGTTTCCTTGTTTTGATCGGTTCTTTTTTTGCATTTGTTTGTTCGTTTGTTTGCCCGGAGTGCCCATATGTGCTTCGTGTCGATGGTGTAAACAAATAAAAATGTTCGTGTGTTCATCTTCGGGAGTCGGAGGTTAAGAATATATGGTTCGTTTTTAAATTTCCCGAGCATTCTGGGTTAGCTGTATCTCTCCTGGTAAATTTTGGTGGCAAAGTTATTTGTGTGGCAGTCTACACCCGCGTAGAAAACGATATTGCCAGGCAGTAAGTACCGTTTTCTGTTCGCCTCCCGGGAGTATTTATGGGAGAAAGTATATATATATATATATATATATATATATATATATATATATATATATATATATATATATATATATATATTAACTATTCGCCATTTCCCGCGTTAGCGAGGTAGCGTTAAGAACAGAGGACTGGACCTTTGTGGGATATCCTCACCTGGCCCCCTTCTCTGTTCCTCCTTTTGGAAAATTAAAAAAAAAATGAGAGGGGAGGATTTCCAGCCCCCCGCTTCCTCCCCTTTTAGTCGCCTTCTACGACACGCAGGGAATACGTGGGAAGTATTCTTAATCCCCTATCCCCTATATATTCAGTTTATATGTTCGAGGAATTGCAAGTAGTCAAATGAGACACTAAATCAACAGTATGATGTCAGAATCATTTATTTTGGTTTATTCTTATAGATGATTTAATAGATTGTTTAATTCAGCCATTTATCACACTCTTTATGCACGTATATTATTTGTTTTTATCCAAAATGTTTTTACGTTTAGGAATACTTTAACCCTATAGTATAGACTCTGTCTCGAATCCCAAGCCAAGGTTCTGGTATGGTATCAAAACCTCTACGACATTTCAAGGATTGATTTCTTCTCCCTTTTTTTTAAAAAAGCATCGAAGTCTATATTCTCACGAACGTTTCAGAGTTTCTACCTTTGCCTCAGTCCTCCCTGAGTGGTGGTATCATTGCATCAAAATGTATTCGGAGGTCAGCTGGGTTGACTGTGGACCCGACAGCCTCAACCACGGTTCGAACTTAGGCACTCGACCCTAGACGGCGCGTTACTGTTTGAGGAATGTTAAGCCACTACACCACGGAGGTGCACAGTATGACTAGTGTGGTTAAGTCTGTCCTTTTAAAGTCTTCAGTATTATCTTCCCCTCCTCGCTTCTCTGCTCTGCCATCTCCTCCTCCTCCTCCTCCTCCTCCTCCTCCTCCTCCTCTTCTTCTTCTTCCTCCTACTCTCTTTCTCTCTCTTCCTTGAAACACTTCTTCTGTACGTGGCTCAAATACACTCTACACTTACCAGAGACTCTCTCTTACCTAACGTAACTAACTTAACCCCACCTAACTTAACCTCACCAAACTTAACCCCACCTACCTTAACCCCACCTAACTTAACCCCACCAAACTCACGATAACCCAGGTTATCCTAACTTACACCGGGCGTGTTTGATTAAGCTTGGCTATGGAGCGTCTGGTGTACGCGTATATTACCATGACAAGTGTACGAGTATTTGAACAACCGTCGCTGATTGGCGTATCATTAATTAACGACGACCCTCCTCCCTCATTGGTGAATATTGCGCCGCTGGGGATATCTAACAAGCCTCGGCTAATTATCTGGAGATGCAGTAGAAATTACTGGCGCCCTTGAGGTCGATCCCGGAGGAGCCAACTTCTGGAGGACAGTACAAACACAAATGTCAAGTTTCCATCATGAATGATACATCCAGAGGCGCTAATGATGCTCCTGCTGCTGCTGCAGGGCTGTTAGGGGGCTGGGTGACTTTTTGGGTGATTGGGGGGGGGACGTGGGGATGGGTGACTGTGGGGGATGGTGACGTAGGGGGGTGGGTGACTGAGGTGGGGGGTTAGGGAGGGGGGTGGGGGGGTGACTGTGGTGATGGGTGACGTGGGGGATGGGGGCTGTAGGTGATGGGGACTGTGGGTGGGGGTTTGGGGGTGGTGACTGTGGGGGATGGTGACGTGGGGGAGGGGGACTGAGGGATGGGTGAGAGGGGTGGGGACGAGGGGGTTGGTGACTGTGGGGATGGGGGACTGTGGGGGATGGGGGACTGTGGTGATGGGTGACTGTAGGGGGATGGGTGACTGTAGGGGGATGGGTGACTGTGGGGGATGGGTGACTGTAGGGGGATGGGTGACTGTAGGGGGATGGGTGACTGTAGGGGGATGGGTGACTGTAGGGGGATGGGTGACTGTAGGGGGATGGGTGACTGTAGGGGGATGGGTGACTGTAGGGGGATGGGTGACTGTAGGGGGATGGGTGACTGTAGGGGGATGGGTGACTGTAGGGGGATGGGTGACTGTAGGGGGATGGGTGACTGTAGGGGGATGGGTGACTGTAGGGGGATGGGTGACTGTAGGGGGATGGGTGACTGTAGGGGGATGGGTGACTGTAGGGGGATGGGTGACTGTAGGGGGATGGGTGACTGTAGGGGGATGGGTGACTGTAGGGGGATGGGTGACTGTAGGGGGATGGGTGACTGTAGGGGGATGGGTGACTGTAGGGGGATGGGTGACTGTAGGGGGATGGGTGACTGTAGGGGGATGGGTGACTGTAGGGGGATGGGTGACTGTAGGGGGATGGGTGACTGTAGGGGGATGGGTGACTGTAGGGGGATGGGTGACTGTAGGGGGATGGGTGACTGTAGGGGGATGGGTGACTGTAGGGGGATGGGTGACTGTAGGGGGATGGGTGACTGTAGGGGGATGGGTGACTGTAGGGGGATGGGTGACTGTAGGGGGATGGGTGACTGTAGGGGGATGGGTGACTGTAGGGGGATGGGTGACTGTAGGGGGATGGGTGACTGTAGGGGGATGGGTGACTGTAGGGGGATGGGTGACTGTAGGGGGATGGGTGACTGTAGGGGGATGGGTGACTGTAGGGGGATGGGTGACTGTAGGGGGATGGGTGACTGTAGGGGGATGGGTGACTGTAGGGGGATGGGTGACTGTAGGGGGATGGGTGACTGTAGGGGGATGGGTGACTGTAGGGGGATGGGTGACTGTAGGGGGATGGGTGACTGTAGGGGGATGGGTGACTGTAGGGGGATGGGTGACTGTAGGGGGATGGGTGACTGTAGGGGGATGGGTGACTGTAGGGGGATGGGTGACTGTAGGGGGATGGGTGACTGTAGGGGGATGGGTGACTGTAGGGGGATGGGTGACTGTAGGGGGATGGGTGACTGTAGGGGGATGGGTGACTGTAGGGGGATGGGTGACTGTAGGGGGATGGGTGACTGTAGGGGGATGGGTGACTGTAGGGGGATGGGTGACTGTAGGGGGATGGGTGACTGTAGGGGGATGGGTGACTGTAGGGGGATGGGTGACTGTAGGGGGATGGGTGACTGTAGGGGGATGGGTGACTGTAGGGGGATGGGTGACTGTAGGGGGATGGGTGACTGTAGGGGGATGGGTGACTGTAGGGGGATGGGTGACTGTAGGGGGATGGGTGACTGTAGGGGGATGGGTGACTGTAGGGGGATGGGTGACTGTAGGGGGATGGGTGACTGTAGGGGGATGGGTGACTGTAGGGGGATGGGTGACTGTAGGGGGATGGGTGACTGTGGGTGATGGGTGACTGTAGGTGATGGGTGACTGTAGGTGATGGGTGACTGTAGGTGATGGGTGACTGTAGGTGATGGGTGACTGTAGGTGATGGGTGACTGTAGGTGATGGGTGACTGTGGTGATGGGTGACTGTGGTGATGGGTGACTGTAGGTGATGGGTGACTGTGGTGATGGGTGACTGTGGGTGATGGGTGACTGTAGGTGATGGGTGACTGTGGGTGATGGGTGACTGTAGGTGATGGGTGACTGTAGGTGATGGGTGACTGTGGGTGATGGGTGACTGTGGGTGATGGGTGACTGTAGGTGATGGGTGACTGTGGGTGATGGGTGACTGTAGGGGGATGGGTGACTGTAGGGGATGGGTGACTGTGGGTGATGGTGACTGTGGGTGATGGGTGACTGTGGGTGATGGGTGACTGTGGGTGATGGGTGACTGTGGGTGATGGGTGACTGTAGGTGATGGGTGACTGTAGGGGGATGGGTGACTGTAGGTGATGGGTGACTGTAGGGGGATGGGTGACTGTAGGTGATGGGTGACTGTAGGGATGTTTATTTATCTATTTATTCAGATTTATTCATTTATTTATCTATTTATTCATTTATTTTTTACAGAGTAGAGTCAGGCGAAGCACGTCCTCGTCTTTTCAAAGGCCTCCACCCTCTCGCTTTTTGGACAGACCTACATACATACCCGACCGTGTTTTCTTTTTCTTCTTTTTTTTTTTTTTTCATTCCAGGTCTTTACTCTCGCGGAAAAAAGGGGGACTCATGACCAAAGTGCTGGACGAGAGAAGAGAGAGTTCCTCTTTCAGATCACGCTCCGTGGGGGGAGGGGACGACGCCGCCCTTGTGGGCTTGGGGGAAGGTTCCAGCAAGAGAGCGCCACAGTTGCCACACGGGGATTAAAGGAGACAAGAAAAGTTTCCCTCACCCTCCCTACCTACCTAACCTAACCTAACGTAACCTCCCACCGGCACACAAAAGGCTTTGCCCATTTTCTTTCCTTTCTTTCCCTTCCTCGGGGAATGGTCGTCGAGGGCTCGAGGGAATGTCTGTCCTAACACACACACACACACACACACACACACACACACACACACACACACACACACATGGGTTATTTGCCACTTGTGGAAAAACGTCAGATCTTGTTGCTGTTTCATTATTCCTCCTACTGAGGTCAGGAGAGGTTGAAAGACGAGAGGTATTTCCAGCGTTTGAGTCGCGGCTCCGTTGCAGAAAAGCTGCGTCTGGAACCTCCAGGAAATTGCTCTCATATGTTATATATATATATATATATATATATATATATATATATATATATATATATATATATATATATATATATATATATTGTGGAGAGGTCCAGTCAAGTCCAGTCAATACAGTGTTGCTTAAATCCTTTGATGTAAATGTTACCCTCAGTAACAACAATATTATAATGAATGTCTTAATCAGGAACTCGCCAGAAAGTTCTCCCAGGGTGCGTTTATAGAGTGCCATGTAGAAATTGTGATAAGGTTTATGTTGGACAGACTGGTAAGGGTCTTTCTGTAAGACTTAAGCAAGACTTAAGCAACATAAATATAGTATAAGAATAGAAAAAGAATCAAATGCCTTGTTTAATCTTGTTAAAAATTATGATAATTGTATTGACTGGAGTAATGGCATCTCAGTTTTTAACTCTAACTCCTGTACCATGAGAAATATCATTGAATCTTTTATTATCAAATAGACGAGGAATTGTAACCTTAATGTTACTGAAGGTCTGTACAAATTGGATAACTTTATTGTTGATAAAGTTTGTAAACAGTTTCCCTTCTTGTCCAAATATTAAGTTTATGATACGCTTTTTGCCAGGCTCGAACGCACCCGACCTACATTCGGGTGGTCACTTGCTTACCAAATGGCGTCCTAGCTACGTCTGTTCGTTGTATATCGCCACTGTTATATGTCTTTCTTGAATCTCCCCTGATGATGTGATTATTACACGAACGTGCACTTGGGAACTTATCGTGTTTCGTTTCTCCGTGGACCTATAGGAATATACTTGATCACGCGCTCAATTGTAATTCTTTCAAATATATATATATATATATATATATATATATATATATATATATATATATATATATATATATATATATGTGTGTGTGTGTGTGTGAGAGAGATAGCATACCGGATTCTGCCTGCTTGTACCATTAACGTACAAGACCAGTTAACAGACAAATAATCATTTATCCTTTGATTATACTTTTCTCTCACCACATCAAAACTCCTTTCATAACACACACGCTCAGACCACAGTATAGTTCCATCTGTTGTAGCCAGCAGAGCGTACCATAGGGATGGGGTTCCCCCGTGGATGCTGGCTCACTGGGCGAGTACATAGGTATATTTTAATTGCCTTGGCTGGCCCGAGTGAAGGCGTTGCCCCGCTAGAACAGGTTAGCGATGGAGTGAGCCCGTGTGACTACTAATATCTTATTATGTTAGCCAACCACACAGCGCTGAGGGACGTGTGGCCATATTGCGCCATCCATGGGGGGATGGGCTGAGGGTGGACCTGCTCGTGTTGCTGAGGGTGGGTGGATGAGGGTGCGTGTGAGGGGGGTTGTGTGTGTGTGTGTGGGAGAGAGAGAGAGAGAGAGAGAGAGAGAGAGAGAGAGAGAGAGAGAGAGAGAGAAAGACCAGATGACCTGCATCCCCCTCAATTTCATAGTTTTTGCGGATGATCGTTGGCGTAACCAACCATTCTGCAAGTTAATTGTTCTGTGTGAGAGGCCACAGCCGGCCGGGGAAATGGAATTTTCTTTTTTTTTTTTTCCTTTTAATTAGCTCTTAACAAATGTCTTATCGTATTCTGTATTCGTCGTATAGATTCACTCGCTTCCTTCCGATTTCATTTAATTGACTTAGTTTCAGTTTACTGTAATGCTTTTAGTTTCAGTTTACTGTAATGCTTTTAGTTTCAATTTACTCTAATGCTTTTAGTTTCAATTTACTGTAATGCTTTTAGTTTCAATTTACTGTAATGCTTTTAGTTTCAATTTACGCTAATGGTGATGTAATCTGTTGAGTGATTACATTTTGTAATTGTCCTGTACTTGTTTTCTGTAGGTCATATTTTGTTCTGACTTATACATATGTATTTGACTCGTTCCTTCACGATCTTTAGATAATTATGTTTGCACTTGAGTCATGGTGGATTAGGTCGACACACGAAGCGTTTGAATGTTTAGTAATCATTAAATACAAAGTCACTTGACCTCATTCCATGTTTGCATTCGGTTTTGTGTACATAATCTCTGCTGCATCTATTTTCTCTCTGTGTCACTAGTCCTCTGAAGGTGTGGTAATACACCCAAGCGCTCAGAATTCTCGTGTTTACCTTTTCCTAGTGGTGTCTATATGCTATATCACGTGTGGCGGGGTGGCGACGGGAATGGATGAAGACAGCAAGTATGAACATGTACATGTGTATATATGTGTATGTCTGTGTACGTATATGTGTACGTATACGTTGAAATGTATATGTATGTATATGTGCGTGAATGGGCGTTTATGTATATACATGCGTATGTGAGTGGGTTAGCCATCCCTCGTCAGTTTCATTGCGCTACCTCGCTAACGCGGGAGACGGCGATTAAGTGTAATAAATAAATAAAATATATATAACTTCTTTAGGCTCCTGAGGTTGATGTCACAGAGATGAGTATAAGATCTGTTTAAGATAAGGTATGCGGTAGAGGGTGTGAGTGTTTAATTAATGTAGCGTTTCCTGACGCCCTGATATCTGTGATGTAGTCACTGTTGGAGTGCTGCAACACCTGTAGTATGTGTTGCTGCAACACCTGTAGTGTAAGTACAGCAACACTTGTGTTGTAGGTGCTGCTGCAACACCTATGTTGTAGGTACTGCTGCTGTAACACCTGTGGTGCACGTCTGCAACACCTGTGGTGTATGGCTGTAACACCTGTGGTGTAGGTGCTGCTGCAACACCTGTGGTGTACGTCTGCAACACCTGTGGTGTAGGTGCTGCTGAAACACCTGTGGTGTAGGTGCTGCTGCAACACCTGTGGTGTATGTGCTGCTTTAACACCTGTGGTCTACGTCTGCAACACTTGAGGTGTACGTCTGCAACACCTGTGGTGTAGATGCTACTGAAACACCTATGGTGTACGTCTGCAACACCTGAGGTACTCAAGCTCACTAGTGTTGTCCTCTTAGATCGTGACGGTGCCAGATGTGCGTCTTGCTCTGAAGGATATGTAGAATTATACATAATAATGACGACCACCACCACACGGTATGGTCTGGTTGTATACATATACATAGTCCTGTATTGTTTCTGTATAAATATCATGTATAGTCATGTATCCTGGGAAAAGCATATAGACATTCTGGTATTGTTTTCTGTATGCCACACTGTGTGTTGATATTCCTGCAAAAAAAAAAAAAGAAACAAAAACGAATCTATCCTTTTGGTATTCCAGTGGAATCAGAACTGTGTATTGTGTGCCCTGGGGGTGAAAAAAATGATAGATAAAAATCTTTGTCCAGCAGCGAATAGTTAATAAAATCTATTGGTTGACTATCGAATAAATATCACACGTCGAATAATTCAGTTTTCACAAAGCGATAGATATTGGGGGACCCCGGCTAATGGAGCTTCAATTAACCCCTCTGGAACTCGGCTCTGCAAATGGCCCATAATTTTCCCGCTCAATGGAACATTTGTCCTCGTAACTTTAATGACACACCTGAGGGTCTGATATATATATATATATATATATATATATATATATATATATATATATATATATATATATATATATATATATATATATGTATATAGGTAGTTTTGTCTTGCATTAAGCTTTGTTATAACCCAGCGTATTCTGCTGTGGTCTTATCATATCAGCGTTCCCTATGGTTGTATTACGTCATCTGGCACACACACACACACACACACACACACACACACATATATACAAAGCAGCTGGAGAGAACCTTTACACGTCACGTTTTCGTAGAATCCTTTTCTTGCCCCCAATTCCAACACCTCCTTCTGAAAAGACCCTCCCCCCTCCTCCACCACATATCCCTGCCATTTCTCCCTCCCTCCCACGAGTCCACTTTACTCACCTTTCCCCACTCACGCCCCTCACAAAGACCTCTCATTCATCCCTTTCACAACCTCTTTCAGGAGGGCTTGGCCCCTCCCCCGCGCCCCCCGCCAGCCCAGCCAGCCAGCGTCCGGAGCTAACCTAGCCGCCCATGGGAACATCGCTCTAACGTAAGCTCTGCCGGATTTATCCTGGGGCGTCCTCACCCAGCAGCTCCCTACCTCACACACCGGTGTGCCTCTCACCGAGGTATACTCCCCACCACTCACGCCCCTCTATCACTGACTCCTTCCCTCCTGCGACAGGAGGAGTAACTCGATCTCACTACCTCCCACACACACACACACACACTCCCCCTCCCTCACTCCTGACTCTACCCTGCGGCGGAGGCAGTTGCCATCCATCAGCCGCACTCCCCCTCCCTCCATATATCGTTCACTCCTCACCTCACTCATCCTCACCTAATTTCCTGCATTACCATCTGGTGCGGTGCGCTCACGACCTCGCAAGATTACGTTTCCCTGTCTCTCTCTCTCTCTCACACACACACGTTCGTATCATTTCGAAGGAAGCTAGGTTACCTTCAATGGATGAAATTTAGAGAATTTCTATCCTAGGCTACTTCCAATGCATGAAATATATAGATATCTTCTATCTAGCCTACCCAATCTAGATGAAATATATAGATCATTTTTTTCTCCTAGGCTACTACTGGATGAAATATATAGATATTTCTATCACCTCTTTTCATCCGCTACTAACATTGGATGAAATATATAGATATTTCTATCACCACTTTACATCCAAGAAAAAACACCAACTTGTTTGGATATCCTAATCTATCTAACACTGCAAAAGGTAGATTGTGATTAATGCATAAAAACCACTGGAACACTTCCTCCATAGCATATGAGAATCTTTTTTTTTAAGTCACAGACTTCCATCACATGCCAGCCTTCCCTCCAAATACCCCCTTCTACCCGTAATTAGATCATGATTCTCTTAAAATCAGTGAGATAATTATTTTGTTTCTTGATACCCACCACTTCAACTATATATAGCTTCTGATCTGGTCATTGAAAATTGTTAAGGGGGAACACAGGCTACTGTACATTCCCATTTGTTGTTACGTTTCCGTTTTCATTTGTTTTTAAAGAAAACGAAATAATACCAAATTTTGAATTAGCAAACTTTGATTGACTGCGTCGGGAGGTTGTTGAGATCAATTAGATGAAGGTTTTTAGATGGAGATGCATTTGAAAAGGGCGTAAAAGTAACTTTAAAGATGAAAATACGTTTATATTATTATATAACGATGAATGTGGCATTTAAGATTATAACAAAGATGTTGCCTTCTTGTTGAATTAATATTTCTATTCAGTTTTCACTATCATATTTGTTGCCATAAGTACCGTAATCAGAAAACGTAATTCCAGGGAGGGAGAATGTGAAATTTAGACCCGTGATATTCAAAGCTATCAGGTATTCATATATTCATAAAAAAAAAAAAAAGATGAAATCCCAATAACTCAGCTGGCCCAGAAAACCTCTCGCCTACCTTAATGAAAGAATGACTCACGAAAAATCATTTCCAATCGCTACTGCAAATTGCTACTGAAAGGGAAAGTGCCGAATAACTGGAATAGAAAATGCGCTTCTGAACATCAAACTATTACTTCCGAGTTAGAAACAACAAATATGCATAAAACTTTTAGAATTTTTAAGATAAAATAGCAAAACCAAATTATATTATGATATGTGAAAATGCAAATATATAGAATATGCTTAGGTAGATACTATAGTTATATCAGTAATTAGCAAATAACTCTATTCGGGCATTATAGTTAAGTATCCCCTGTTTGATATATTATTTATTACAAATTAGTTTTTTAAGTCATATTTACTATGGAGTATCTTACAGCTGGAGAAATAATAGATCAATTTTATCCATTCAATCATTCTAACATATTCACGTCAGTGTAGTTATTATTATAATTTTTTTTAATCATTATTATACTTAATCGCCGTCTCCCGCGTCAGCGAGGTAGCGCAAAGAAACAGACAAGGAATTGCCCAACCCACCCACGTACACACGTATATACATATACGCCCATACACGCATATATACATACATATGCATTTCAACGTATACATACATATACATACACAGACACATACATATATGCACACTTACATTTTCATACTTGCTGCCTTCATCCATTTCCTTAGCCACTATTACTATTACTATTATTATTATTATCTATCATCATTATTATTATTATCATTATTATTATTATTATTATTATTATCATTATTATTATTATTATTATTATTATTATTATTATTATTGTTATTATCATTATTATTATTATTGTTATTATTATTATTATTATTATTATTATTATTATTATTATTATTATTATTATTATTATCATATATTATTATTATTATTATTATTATTATTATTATTTTCATATTGCCTTTCTTCATAGCTTGTGTTTTCCTAATATGACGGAGGTAGCGGTGGGTTGATGGAAGCCCCCCTGCATTACTTCCCCATGTTTATCTACGTAGATTAGCGTACGAACAAACTGGCCCCATTACGTGAGGTCCTGTGCTACCTGTCTTTCCCATATATTGCACCCTGCCACCACCACAACCCACATCGCATCCACCCCCTCACTACTCCCCACAACATCTTGTCCCAACCCCTCGGTACCCTCCACAACATCTTGTCCCTCCCCCAGCTGCCTTCCACAACATCTTGCTCCAGACCCCTATCCCCACTGCCCTCCAGTACATCTTATCATTCCCCGTCCCCTGCCCTCCACAACTTCTTATCCCACACCCCACTGCCCTCCACAACATCTTGTCCCTCCCCTCACTACCCTCCACAACATCTTGTCCCAGACCCTTATCCCCAATGCCTTCCACTACATCTTGTCCCTCTCCTCACTGCCCTCCACAAGATCTTGTCCCTCCCCCCACTGCCCTCCACTACATCTTATCCCTCCTCTTCTTCTTCTCCCCCCGCCCCCCTAACTGCCCTCCATTGAGTATGCCCCGCCCCCGTAACCCCAGCGTCGCCGACACCCATCTGGCCGTAATGTGCCCCAGGCGGTGTCAACACTGCAATATCCGCCGGCCATGGCCCACTCTCCAGCGTCCGTCCGGACTCTTCCCTTCCTCCTCGCCACCTCCTCCAATTCCACCACCACAACCTCTCTCTCATGCCACGAACTCTATGCCTTTTGCCATGACCTCTACTTAGCTCCTTGACTCTGACATTTACACGACTTACATTTTCTTTTCCTTTTTCTTGCTTCTTTCTTTCCTACGTCGCTTTTCTTTGCTGTAAATCTGATTCTTATATATTACTGGCGAGTATTTTTTGGCTACTTTTTAGGTTGTGTATTTGGTCTGTTGTTTGTACTGTGATTACTTAAGTTTAGCTTCTTTTTGTAAGTTTTTTTCTTGGATATATGAGCCGTTCGTGACTAACGTGTGTGACTGATTGCAACTGTAACTGTAACTGACTGTAGCCCTTGTTGTGACTGTAACCGACTGTAACCCTTGTTGTGACTGTAACTGACTGTAACCCTTGTTGTGACTGTAACTGACTGTAACCCTTGTTGTGACTGTAACTGACTACAACGCTTGGTGTGACTGTGACTGACTGTAACACTTTGTATAACCAAACTCATCTGCAACAATTCAACAACACCCAAAGTTCAAACTTTCTTCCTCTTCTCTGACCCCTATTCGTCTGTACAGCCAAACTTCTAACAAATAAAAAGCCATTCTATTTTTGTCACCATCTTTTCCTCTGTTTTGCATCATTCCACGTCTGGTCTCCCGCCTCAACACCACCTCCTCCTACTGAACCCAAGCCATAATTAGCTCGTGCAAGGCCTTCCCATGTCTCCTTCATGTAAACAGGTGGGCAGAGGGTAAATGCACCAGCTGGCCTCCCTTCTCGTGTCCCTTAGAGAAGTGTGCCTTCCATCTATAGTTATCTGTGTTAAGTCTTAAGAGCACAGTCATTATAAACCCTTTGTGTTACCCCTCGTCTTTGTATTTCCCAACTCTCTCTCTCTCTCTCTCTCTCTCTCTCTCTCTCTCTCTCTCTCTCTCTCTCTCTCTCTCTCTCTCTCTCTCTCTCTCTCTCTCTCTCTCTCTCTCTCTCTCTCTCTCTCTCTCTCTCTCTCGTCGTGTTCAGGACAGACCACCTCGCTTGAACCTTGGGGTCTGTCTGGTCTGTCTTTGTAACGGTCTCTCTCTCTCTCTCTCTCTCTCTCTCTCTCTCTCTCTCTCTCTCTCTCTCTCTCTCTCTCTCTCTCTCTCTCTCTCTCTCTCTCTCTCTCTCAGGCCTCATCATAACAACTATCGGATATATCAGTCAATTCATGGTCTCAGCCCAGCCACCAGTCGCCCGTCCAGGTGATGAAGCCGCGCGTTTGCCCAGCACTGAGGACAAGGACCTGTCTCTCTCATCCTTGTGTGTGTGTGTGTGTACACACACGGGGATCTGGGCTGGACACTCGCTGGCTAGGGTGAAGTGGCCTGGTTTATGTCGGGCGTAAGTGCTGGTGCGGAGTAGACCATTATCATTTATCTTCATTACTTATTTAAAGCTTAACAGCGAGTGTATGTGTTTTCCGCCTTTTAGACTGTGTGGTTGTGTATTTTTTTTTTTTTTTCTGGCTTTAGAGGGAAACTATTTCATATCATGTGAAGGAGAAACTATTTTATATCAAATTGGGGGGAACTATTTTATGTCGAGTGTAGGGGAACCTATTTTATATCAAGAATGGGGGAACCTATTTTATATCGTATTGATTTCTTATTTTTATTTTTTTTTAGTCTATGACTGTAGGTGGTGTTGACATGGTGAGAGATGACTGTAGGTAGTGTTGACGGGGTGAGAGATGACTGTAGGTAGTGTTGACGGGGTGAGAGATGAGTGCAGGTGGTGTTGACATGGTGAGAGATGACTGTAGGTAGTGTTGACATGGTTAGAGATGACTGTAGGCAGTGTTGACGTGGTGAGAGATGACTGCAGATGGTGTTGTGGTGAGATAATTATAGGTGGTGCTGACTTTGTGATTATTCTGTTGGTAGGCGTTGACGTAGTATGTGTTGACGTGGCGAATCCTAAGAGTAGTGGGTTTTGGTATGGTGTGTGCTATTGTTGTGGGTGCTGATGTGGTTCGTGTTGACGGGGAGGTATTGCTGACGTGGTTCGTGTTGACGTGGGAGGTGTTGTTGACGTGGTGAGTATAAATCTGTTTATTTCATGGCTTTTTTATCATCATATTCTCCTTTTAATCATTCTGGTATTCCGTTGTCATTCATTCTCATTTTCTTTTTGAAAATATCATCACCACGTAAGTATCACGTATCTAAATTTACATCAAATTCATCTGACATTATTATTAGTATCCCGATGCATCTTATTTAAATTTGCTGATGGAGAAATTGGGAATTATCACTTTGTTTTATTCATAATTAAAAATGGAAACGTACAGGGTTTTTTTTATATTTTTTTATTCTAAATTTTCGTCGACCTAACAAATTCTAATTAGGTTCTGAAAAAGAAATATATTAAACTGATAAGTTTGATTTCGTCATGGTCACTTGGTAAGAGATCTCAATTATGTTTTTTTTTTTTTTTACGTTTGAAGGCTACAGTCACAATAAAAAATCTATACCTAGGCTGGGCCTTAATTGAAATATATTGGGGTTTATGAAAGGAAATGTAAAAGGAGAGACAAGGGAAAGTATTTACGAATTTTGGAGGAGGTAAGAAAGAAATAACTGTCTTTTGAAGTGAATTAAGTCATAATTACTGGGAAAGACAATGGAAGGTAGGGAAAGGTCTGAAGCTTCGAGGCGTAAGGGAAAAAAGTAAAATAACTTTTTTTTTAAATCTCTCACAAATTGTAACACATTTGTTTTTGCTAGATTTCATTTCATACCAGACCTGAATATATATTTCTTCGCGTGTGTTTGAGGTCTATATTATACTATTCCAAGAATTATTTTAGTCTTGTATCATTAATATATACTGGAAGTCATACGTGCTGGTTACGTTTAGTTTCTCATTTGACTCCACCACCCGGCCGACACTTGGCGCCCGCTTGACTGAAGGCCTCGCACCTGGTAGGCCTTTAAAAGCTATATCCTGCCAACGAATAGCTATTTTGAGCCACAGTAAATTCTGCTTTAAGCTTCGTGTAGATGTAGTAGTAGTAGGTGTGTGTGTGTGTGTGTGTAATAGTGATAGTGTGTAGTGGTTTGGTGGACCTAATTACACACATTATCCCCCCACACGTACCTCAAGACACACATTATCCCCCCACACGTACCTCAAGACACACATTATCCCCCACACGTACCTCAAGACACACATTATCCCCCCACACGTACCTCAAGACACACAGTATCTCCCCACACGTACCTCATGACACACATTATCCCCCCACACGTACCTCAAGACACACATTATCCCCCCACACGTACCTCAAGACACACATTATCCCCCCACACGTACCTCAAGACACACAGTATCTCCCCACACGTACCTCATGACACACATTATCCCCCCACACGTACCTCAAGACACACATTATCCCCCCACACGTACCTCAAGACACACATTATCCCCCCACACGTACCTCAAGACACACATTATCCCCCCACACGTACCTCAAGACACACAGTATCTCCCCACACGTACCTCATGACACACATTATCCCCCCACACGTACCTCATGACACACATTATCCCCCCACACGTACCTCATGACACACAGTATCCCCCCACACGTACCTCATGACACACAGTATCCCCCTCCCCCCCCACACGCACCTCATGACACACTCGCCACCACTACGCTGGGGGAACATCAGGTCATTAAACAGTCCACTGTGTAATTAGTATTTTGTTCTAAAAAAAAAAATCGAGAACTAATGAACAAATTTTGAAAAGTTTTTTTTTATATTCATCAGAGCAATATGAACACTGGATTATGTTCGAATGTATGAATATGCGTAATGCAATGTATTGTAGTTGCGTAACACATACGTTATAGAAAAATGATATATATATATATATATATATATATATATATATATATATATATATATATATATATATATATATATTATCCCCGGGGATAGGGGATTAAGAATACTTCCCACGTATTCCCTGCGTGTCGTAGAAGGCGACTAAAAGGGGAGGGAGCAGGGGGCTGGAAATCCTCCCCTCTCGTTTTTTTTTTTTTTTTTTTAATTTTCCAAAAGAAGGAACAGAGGGGGGCCAGGTGAGGATATTCCAAAAAAGGCCCAGTCCTCTGTTCTTAACGCTACCTCGCTAACGCGGGAAATGGCGAATAGTTTGAAAAAAAAAAAAAAAAAAAAAAAAAAATATATATATATATATATATATATATATATATATATATATATATATATATATATATATATATATATATATACATATATATATATATATATATATATATATATATATATATATATATATATATATATATATATATATATACGTATTCAGCCCACATTCTCAAGGACTCATTTTTGTGATAGCTGTAAAAATTTAAATGTATAGAAAAATGGTATATTAAGCGCTATATCTCCCCAAAATCCACCGCTCGTACTTATAGATAAATGAGTGTAGAGAAGTGGCTTAATGAATAAAAGAAAAACAGATGAATGTATATAATGCAAGAACATGTTTACTTTAGGTTTAGAACAATGTCAAATCCGTTAAATTATCATCAAAAGAAGAATCCACATTTAGTTTATCTTTATTTCCTCCTGTCATATTATTCACTATATTTAAAATAATATATACTCCATTTTTTCTTTCCTCGCAAAACAGATTATGAGGATTACTTTTCTCATTACTGGTTCGTTCTCTCTCTCTCTCTCTCTCTCTCTCTCTCTCTCTCTCTCTCTCTCTCTCTCTCTCTCTCTCTCTCTCTCTCTCTCTCTCTCTCTCTCTCTCTCTCTCTCTCTCTCGTCGTGTTCAGGACAGACCACCTCGCTTGGACCTTGGGGGGGGTGTCTGTCTGGTCTGTGTCTATCTTTGTAACGGTCTCTCTCTCTCTCTCTCTCTCTCTCTCTCTCTCTCTCTCTCTCTCTCTCTCTCTCTCTCTCTCTCTCTCTCTCTCTCTCTCTCTCTCTCTCTCTCTCTCTCTCTCTCTCTCTCACACACACACACACACATTATCATTTTTATTGGAAATCGCTTTTCCATAAATCACATGTAATCAATATACAATTATTCCCGCCGGGCCCAGCAGGGGAGCAGCCGCTTGCGGGAGCCAGGCGCGAACTGCGGAGCCACCAGAGCTGAAAGTTAATTATCAGGATGGACGATGACAGAATGAGTGGGAGGGTGTGAGGGAGGCAGGCTAAGGTATGGAAACAGGGGTTTAGTGTGAGGGGGGAAAAAAAGGATGTGAATATAGATGGAGTGAGGTGATGTAAGTATAGATGGAGTGAAGGATGGGTGTCACCTAAGTATGAGGATGGAAGTGGGGGTTTAGTGTGAGGGAAGTATGTAAGTACAGATGGAGTGAAGTGATGTAAGTATAGATGGAGTGAAGGATAGGTGTCACCTAAGTATGAGGATGGAAGTGGGGGTTTAGTGTGAGGGAAGTATGTAAGTACAGATGGAGTGAAGTGATGTAAGTATAGATGGAGTGAAGTGATGTAAGTATAGATGGAGTGAGGTGATGTAAATATAGATGGAGTGAAGGATGGGTGTCACCTAAGTATGAGGATGGAAGTGGGGGTTTAGTGTGAGGGAAGTATGTAAGTATGGATGGAGTGATGTGATGTAAGTATAGATGGAGTGAAGGATGGGTGTCACCTAAGTATGAGGATGGAAGTGGGGGTTTAGTGTGAGGGAAGTATGTAAGTATGGATGGAGTGATGTGATGTAAGTATAGATGGAGTGAAGGATGGATGTCACGTAAGTATGAGGATGGAAGTGGGGGTTTAGTGTGAGGGAAGTATGTAAGTAGAGATGGAGTGAGGTGATGCATGTATAGATGGAGTGAGGTGATGTGAATGTAGATGGAGTGAGGTAGTGATGCATGGGAAGCTGGGAGAGAAGCTGACGCGGTAGAGCTAAACTTTATTTCTTTTAATGTTTCAACTAAGCTGCTGTCTCAGCTTAAAGGATGCCAACGGTGGATCATCAGGCTTTGACCGTGTCAAGCTTGGCACCAGTATTGTATCAGGCTATAGCTGTATCAAGCTTAGTACCGGTGTTGTATCAGGCTTTAGCTGTGTCAAGCTTAGTACCGGTGTTGTATCAGGCTTTAGCTGTGTCAAGCTTAGTACCAATGTAGTATCAGGCTTTAGCTGTGTCAAGCTTAGTACCAGTGTAGCATCAGGCTTTAGCTGTGTCAAGCTTAGTACCCGTGTAGCATCAGGCTTTATCTGTGTCAAGCTTAGTACCAGTGTAGCATCAGGCTTTAGCTGTGTCAAGCTTAGTACCAGTGTAGCATCAGGCTTTAGCTGTGTCATGGTAGTATAGTATCAGGCTTTAGCTGTATCAAGCTTAGTTCCAGTGTAGCATCAGGCTTTAGCTGTGTCATGGTAGTGTATCATCAGGCTTTAGCTGTGTCATGGTAGTATAGTATCAGGCTTTAGCTGTATCAAGCTTAGTTCCAGTGTAGCATCAGGCTTTAGCTGTGTCATGGTAGTGTAGCATCAGGCTTTAGCTGTATCAAGCTTAGTACCAGTGTAGTATCAGGCTTTAGCTGTATCAAGCTTAGTACCCGTGTAGTGAGTGCAAGGTGTTACCCTAGCCGCCATGTGCCGTGTATCCAAACGCATCAGTGTTCTGGTACCCATACTATACCTATGTACTCTGATGAAATATAGCAAATCTATACTCGATTATTAATGTCCCACATCGTGGAGATGAGAATGGGGGTTAACTAATAGACAGATAGACAAACGGACACACAGACAGACGAAGTATATATATATTTTTTTTATGTTCAGTTTCTTTGAACACACTGAATGATTTACCAGCGGGAGTAGCTGAAAGCAAAGCTATAGATATGTTTACAAGAGAGAGAGAGAGAGAGAGAGAGAGAGAGAGAGAGAGAGAGAGAGAGAGGCCAACCCGGGGCCCAGCAGACCTCCAGGCTTACAGGCCATTTATTAAGGCTTAGAGGCCGGACGGTCGGCTTACGAGGAGGAGGAGGAGGATGAGGAGTGAGGAGGAATGAGGAGGTGTGGGGAGGAGGAGGAGGAGGATGAGGAGGAATGAGGAGGTGTGGGGAGGGGCAGGAGAAGGAGGAGGGGGGAACTTGGGTGATATGATGTCTCTGCGACGTCATGATGTTGGCTTTGTTATATCTATTTCGTGGACGTATTGAGTGAGAGTCCTTTTGATTACTATATTGTTAACAATTTATTGATTGTCTCGCGTCTCCAATAATCGATATTCGGTTATTTCTCCAGAATATTCCTCATCGCGCTGTGCGTCTCCACGTCTTGTATTGTGTGTGTATTCGACGACTGTGTTATGTTGATGCGTCATCTGCGTTTTCTATGATCTGTGGAAGATATAGATGTATATCCCCCGCTGCCTGAGCGCTGGCTACCTACCTCCAGTCTCTCATATGATAGATGGGAATCACGTTTTAAAGTTGTGTTAATTATCTGCTAAGTAACTGTTCCTTTGTTCCATTCTGAACTAGGCTGCTGTTCCATGGTTCCCTTGTTGAACTAGGCTGTTGTTGCTTCGTTCCCTTGTGAGCTAGGCTGTTGTTCCTTCGTTCCCTTGCTGAACTAGGCTGTTGTTCCTTCGTTCCCTTGCTGAACTAGGCTGTTGTTCCCTCGTTTCCTTGCTGAACTAGGCTGTTGTTCCGTCGTTCCCTTGCTGAACTAGGCTGTTGTTCCTTCGTTCCCTTGCTGAACTAGGCTGTTGTTCATTCCTTGTTGGGTAATTACAAGTCATATCCTTTTTCATTTCCTTAATCATGCTTGATATTTTTTGTTCTTGTGTATTTACTGTATCTTACTGATTTCTGTTATATCTCGTGGTCTCTGCTGTGTATATCTCTCTCTCCCATGTTCTCTCTCTCTCTCTCTCTCTCTCTCTCTCTCTCTCTCTCTCTCTCTCTCTCTCTCTCTCTCTCTCTCTGGCTTATGTTTAGTTCATAACGTTCATCCGTAGCTTGAATGATAATGTATCGTGACGTCTACCCGCGGTGTATGTATGTGTGTGTGTTCGTGAATCATCTCCACAGATTCGTGCCCTCACGAAAAAATAAAAAGTTGAGAAACGAAATTCGATGCGTCACACGTGAAGAGAAAAAAAAAAGAAAAAGAAAAAGAGAGAATGATAGAATCGCTGTGAGGTCCAGAGCACTTCGCTGTACGTGACCTTTGGTCCTCGTAAGGCCATCAAGGTCACGTTCGATCCACGTCCTTAGCCCACGTCAAAGGACACACACACACACACACACACACACACACACAGTGAGAGTAAAGACTTTAATGGATGGTCTGCCACAGGCAACGTACAGAATTATTGTATATTTCTTTTCTATTTTGTCTTTTTATTATTATTACGGTATGACTGTGTCATGGTAATGTATGAGGGCCATGTATATATAACCCATCCTTCAGTCTCCTGTGATGTACCTACCCTCCATGGCTTCTGGCGTACCTACCCTCCATGGTCATTATGGGTTTTGTTGTGTACCTACCCTCCATGGTCATTATGGGTCTTGTGTACCTAAAATCCATGGTCATTGTGGGGTCTTGTTGTGTACCTACCCTCCATGGTCATTGTGGGGTCTTGTTGTGTACCTACCCTCCATGGTCATTGTGGGGTCTTGTTGTGTACCTACCCTCCATGGTCATTATGGGTCTTGTTTTGTACCTACCCTCCATGGTCATTATGGGTCTTGTTGTGTACCTACTTTTCATTGTCATTATGAGTCTTGTGGTGTACCTACCCTCCATGGTCATTATGAGACTTGTCGTGTACCTACCCTCCATGGTCATTATGGGGGCCCCTCCCTTACGTTGTACCTACCCTCCATGGGCATTATGGGTCTTCTTGTGTACCTACCCTCCGTGGTCATTGCGAGTCTTATGGTGTATATATGTGTAGATAGGTAGATGATAATGGATAAACAAAATAAAATAGGATGAACTGAAATAAGGGGAGGAGGGGAAGAAGTCCGCATATTTATCCTCATCATGACGTATTTCTTTCCCTTATTTTTTGCGCTATTAATGAAGTTCTGACTTTCTACGTTGTCTACCTCGCCAGCCTTACTTTGCTTCTGTTATTTTTGACCACTTTATACTTACGTTACCTTTTATTAATTTGCTACGATTTCATATTTCCCCCTTTTTTTTCTATTATAATCGTATTTATATTTTCCCTCGCATATTTTTCACCTTGTATATATCTATATACGAGTCATGTTCCCTTTCTATATATATATATATATATATATATATATATATATATATATATATATATATATATATATATATATATATATATATATATATATATCATGAATTGATTCCCGTTTTCCTCTCCTTATTACGTGTAATACGTAATAAGCACTGTCGTTGTAGCGTCTGCAGTATCCGCTTTCCGGATTTTCATGCTGTAATATATCAACACTGGAGGCCCAAGCCTCTTCTGTACGTCTGCTCTCCCCCAAGGAATTGCTTATTAGGTAACTGGCCACGTATATTTTTTCCGCTCCCCCACCTCGCCACATTCAGGTACTCTGGATTACGCCAGGAACCTCGTGAGGCGGAGTTTAAAGGAACACTGCATAATGCATGGCTTAAAGATGTGCTCTTGTTATCGAGACTGCATGACCGTGTGTGTGTGTGTGTGTGTGTGTGTGTGCGTGTGTGTGTGTAACCATATGTATTTGCCTACTTGTACTGTATGGGAGAGGGGAGTTTTACACTCTCGAACATTCCCCACTGTCGTACAACTTTTTTAAACCTGTCATGGATGTTGTTTGCACTGACTATGTCTTCACACAACCACACCAATCATGCACTGCCACATTGCACAGCTGGGACACTGGCTCCGCCAGAACAGAACGTCTGCATCTCAAGAGAAAGCCTTCAACCAATGTCCCTACCTCTCACTTTGAATGGACAGTCGCTCCCACTCAACATAACCCTCTCAACTATTTTGGATTTTGGAAATTGCATTCGACAAACACGACATCCACTTCCTAAAGCCACAGATATCGATACAAAAGCAAAAGACAAACTATCTTCCTCGGAATATTAAATGTTATCAGTTTTGGACGATAAACTGAATCCCTTTTTTTTGTTATCTATAGACAGATTATCATCTGCTCCATCCTAATCTACGCCTCACCTGCCTGGTCGTCTACTTTCTCAAAAGCAAATGTAACAAAACAGAACAGAACACGTAGAACAATCACACTGGCTGCCTATGAACCACATAACATTCAAATCACCCATACAGTGAGACACAGATCCCCGTTCCAGGACAGTCCTAGTTCACCATAGCTCAGCGCTCAGTCCTGTACAAACAGCGATAAACCCCTGTCAACTACACCACTCCATGACTAGTCTCTAAACCCTTGATTAGAAATTAAAATCTCACACCTCACCTCACACTCCAGCAACTCACAAATCACCCCACTCTCCCCCTCTCCAACCCCCTACCCCCTAACAAACACAACAAACACAAAACGTATACATTCAACGATTATGACTATGCGTTCACCACTCATGCCACAGCGGGCAAACATTGGCAACACGTAAGACTAATCATCAACACACACACACACACACACACACACACACACAGTGGGTTACACTTTCTCTCCATCTCGACGAACTGTGCAAATGAGTCTCCCTCGAGATGTTCTCTCTCTCTCTCTTGACCTGGGATCATTTTATCTTATTCCACCTCATCTACATTAATGAAATTTTACTTGGAAATGCAGACTCTACTGGCAGGGATGGGGGGAGGGGATGTGACGAGAGGAGACGTCCGTGTGTGTGTGTGTGTGTGTGTGTGTGTGTGTGTGAGTGGGTGGGTGGGTGTGTGTTGCTACACACAGAGGGAATCCATATACAGTTTACCTTCACCTCCGACAATCAGAACTCTGAAGCCGAGAGCAAATACGGAAAAAAAGACGATGAGTATTGTTTCCTCTCGTTCACCTCCACCTCGGGGAAGACCTGTGTGTAAACAGGCCAGGTCGTCTGTTTACACTGTTGCTGGCTGTTACACCTGGATTATCTACTTTCTGGGGTGAGAGGGGGGGGAGTAGATGTGTTGCGTCTCTTGGGTGAGGGGGCAGATGTGTGGCGTCTCTGGGATGAGGAGGTAGATGTGTTGCGTCTCTAGGATAGGGAGTTGGTTGTGTTGCGTCTCTGGGGTGAGAAACTAGTTGTGTTGCGTTGCGTCTCTAGGGTGAGGAACTAGTTGTGTTGCGTCTTTGGGGTAAGGAGTTGGTTGTGTTGCGTCTTGGGGTAAGGAGTTGGTTGTGTTGCGTCTCTGGGGTGAGGAACTCGTCGTGTTGCGTCTTTAAGGTGAGGAACTGGTTGGCTTGATTAAGAAAACGGGTGACTGTGTTGTTAATTGGCTGGTAAGGATGTTTAATGTATGTATGGATCATGGTGAAGTGCCTGGGGAGTGGCAGAATGCATGCATAATGCCACTGTACAAAGGCAAAGAGGAGGATAAAGGTGAGTGTTCAAACTACAGAGGCATAAATTTGTTGAGTAAACCTGGCAAGTTTTATGGGAAGGTATTGATTGAGAGGGTGAAGGCATGTACAGAGCATCAGATTAGGGAGGAGCAGTGTGGTTTCAGAAGTGGTAAGAGTTGTGTGAACCATGTGTTTGCTTAAAGGGACTTGTGTGAGAAATACCTGGAGAAACAGATGGATTTGAATGTGGCATTTATGGATCTGGAGAAAGCATATGATAGAGTTGATAGAGATGCCTTTTGGAAGGTCTTAAGAATATACGGTGTGGGAGGAAAGCTGCTAGAAGCACTTAGAAGTTTTTTTTAATCAAGGGTGTGAGGCATGTGCACGAGTAGGAAGAGAGGAAAGGGAATGGTTCCAGGTGCAGATGAGTTTGCGGCAGGGGTGTGTGATGTCACCATGGCTGTTTAAATTGTTTATGGATGGGGTGGTAAGGGATGTAAATATGAGTCTTGGAGAGGCGGGCGAGCATGCAGACTATGGAGAGGGATCTGGGAAGCATGTCAGTCGTTGTTTGCTGATGATACAGTACTGGTGGCAGATTCGAGTGAGAAACCGCTGTGATTTTGAGTCCTGCAGAGGGCAGCTCTGACTCACAACTAACCCAGCTGGTCATCCCTATCCTTATATATATATATATATATATATATATATATATATATATATATATATATATATATATATATATATATATATATATATATATATATATATATATATATATATTCTCCTTCCTTTACCTTATCTTCATGACTCTGTATCACTTTATCTTGTTCCTTCGTTCCTTTCTGCTGGCTGTTGAGCCGGAGGGAGTGGTGGGTGGGAAGGTGACATTCACTTTACCGTCTCGCTTGTACCCCCAGGTAAGATTATGATGGTAGATAAACTCACCAGGGACCATCAGGTCTCCTATGATCTGTCTTTCTCACGTATCTGTATCCTCTCTCTCTCTCTCTCTCTCTCTCTCTCTCTCTCTCTCTCTCTCTCTCTCTCTCTCTCTCTCTCTCTCTCTCTCTCTCTCTCTCTCTCATCTCTACGACAGAAGTTGGGTAATACCTGCACTAACTGTTGGCTGGGACTGGCCACGACCTACGAGGGACTTCCACAGCTTTGCTTTTGGAGGCAAGACGGTTGATCCTGGTGCCGTCCTGGGTCTTGTGCCGTAATTCAATATGATAATCCAATATCTGGGCGGCCCGCCGCCTCCCGCCTCCCACTAATGAGGAACATGTAAGCTACGTGACCCGACCTCACCCGACCCGGCATATAAACCCGACTTGACCCGACTCGACCTAACCCGATCTGGAGTCGACTTGATCTTACCTCCAGACCGAGTCAAGTTCCTGATGGAAACCAGCTGTATCGTGGGGTGACCTGACCTGACCTGACTTGAACTCCCTCGACATGGCTAGGAGTAATGCAGTGTTGTCATCATCTCACACCATCAACACTGTACTGTGCTGTTAGCTTACGACAGAGCAAATCATATTTTATTGTTCACTCAGGAGCATTTGATTACATCCATTCTCTCTAACCAGATTTATTGGACCAGCTGTGTCGTGACTTGACAACACAACACGGTAGGAACACCAGCTTCTCTTGTGTTCAAGGCGCCATGCATGCCTTGACGTCAAGTCAAAACACCAGTGAGTGAGGTGAAGGATCAGAAAGGTCTTGCAATGTCCTAAGCCCAAAACATCAAAGGTTGGTCTATTTTCCCTTTTTTTATTTTTCTTCCTCTCGTAGGGATAACATACTTTGGAGCGGTTCGAATCCCACGGCTGGAATATACCGCTGGAAGATACTGTTGATGGTACGACCTTCAAGGCTATCGTGCTTGAGTTGTGCAGTCGTGATCACGGGTCGTACCTCCGTACTCATCAAGGGTCGTACGTCGTGGTCAAGGGGTTGCACGTCGTGGTCAAGGGTCGTACCGTCGTGGTTAAGGGTCGTACCGTCGTAGTTAAGGGTCATACCGTCGTGGTTAAGGGTCATACCGTCGTGGTCAAGGGTCGTACTGTCGTGGTCAAGGGTCGTACCTTCGTGCTCAAGGGTCATACGTCGTCCTCAAGGGTCATACGTCGTACTCATGGGTCGTATGTCGTCCTCAAGGATCGTCGTACCGTCCTCCTCAAAGGTCGCACGTCGTGCTCAAGGGTCGTCGTGTCGTCGTGCTCAAGGGGTCACCCTTCATCGTACGAGGCTTTGAACTGGACAATACAAACTGCTGTCTCTCAACTCCTTGGTGATATATTACAGGAGACGCGAGTCTCATCATCAAAGCCAACATCTACGCCAAGGGCAAGACATGCTCTTTCAAAGCCATGTCGTCACAGCAGCCCGAGATACAATTATAGCAGCCTCACGTTCACAACAACAGGTTCTCTGAAAACCGATCCCTCCCAACGGCATCACTGAGGCGTACCCATCGACCGACCAGACACACACACACACACACACTCACACACCGTCCTATTCACTCCCATCTCTTAAAGGTTGCGTTCGTCACCAACCAGTCTTTCCAGCGATCAAATTCTCTGTTTGTCTGATGGGCCTTGTCAAAGTAAACATTGGGTTTCACTCGCTCTCAGCTGCTCACTTGTGAAGTCCATGGACTCCTCTCTCTCTCTCTCTCTCTCTCTCTCTCTCTCTCTCTCTCTCTCTCTCTCTCTCTCTCTCTCTCTGCCAGCCGTGCCAACATATGACACGACCCTTGGTAGTCGGTATGGATAGGCAACGCATGTAATTATCTATCCTAAATGGCACTATCCCCCTCATGTTATCCTTACCTGTTTCCACTGCACGTATGTCAAGACGAAACGCCAAGCAGTAATAGATTACTGGGTCTTTCCGGTTATCATATATGGTCGCCCTGATTGATCTAAATTCATAATGCTTCTTTGGTGATAATGATAAGTGATGACTGATAACAATGATGACTGATAACATTAATGATAAAGATACCAGAGATCATCGACTGCTCAAACCTGCCAGTTTCCTTCGCTAGTAATGCAACTACAAAGTTAATTCCCTGAGAGATGTGTGTGTTCACTCCTCTCCTCAAAGGTTGTTCGTTGGGGGAAACAGGTGGTCACTGTAACCAGTGTTGTGGTTGAGACGACCCCGTACCGCTGGCGCGGGTTGGATAAACACCTTAATTCTACATAAACACTGCTGGTCTTGGAGTTCATTGCGGGTGATTAAAAAAAAAATGTCTCACAGCAACCTAACGGCTCTCAGTAAACACCCTTTGGCCTCTAGCCACTCGCCTCTGTCTGACATGGACTGATTTGAACGTATGTGTGTGTGTCTGCACCACCACAAGGGGAGCAGCTTTCTCCAGAAGGGATGTTTTGATTCTCTGCGTTCCTCGTTGACGTAAGATTTTATTTTACTGCAGAAATTGGTTTATGATTAATGTTGCCTCACCGGCGGGGTGTTCTGCATGGTGCGTTTGCATGAGGTCAACTCTAACAGCCTTGTCGTATGCTCAAATGAGCATTACATGGGGGTAACTACAACTCTAATTTTCCTAGTCATATGCCAACGGTCGGTAGGCGAGGCTTCCAAAGGGTCGCATATGTTTAAAAGGAGGGAAAAAAAATCTCGGCAAAAAAAGCATGTTAGTTTGTTTCATCTAAGAAAAAAAACTTAACAGATAATTGTCATCAGCTGATTTATGTTTTCAAATATCATTAAATATCATCAACTATTATCATCATTAGTTTTATAAAGAACCGGACTGATATAATGATTAGGTGTAGCATCCAAATAACTCAATAATTGCCAAATTTTCTACGATACAACGCATTCTTTCATACGATTTTTGTTATAGAATTTTCATCTTAATGTGAATTCGTGACCCCACTCATACTACCAAATCCTGGATCCTCGCTTGATATAATTTGTTGACAGATCTAGTCACAGTTAAAATGAAAGTAGGTCATTGACTATTTTTAACTCTGCCAACCTAATTGAATCTTTTCTGATGTCCCAGTCTTCCACAAAGGCCATAAAATGATTGCTGCAGCAAGCAATAATGACTGCGGGAACTAACGAGCGTTGGAGGGTCGCTCTCAATGCATGATCGTTAAGGAACGCTATCGCTTATAGTGGCGGTTCATTGCGTCATTTCTTCGCTAGAGTCATCATAATTGGTTGCTGACGAAGAGTCTTTGTTTTTTTTTCTTACCATCTAGATGTTATGTGATGGGGAGATCATGTTTTATTTGCATGGATTTCTGTCAAAAAAGTATGAACAAACCCATCCCTCAATCACAGGAAAGGTCTACCCATCCCTCAAACATGGAAAAGTCCTCATAATGGAAGACTTTACTTGTAAACACATGGAAGCACAACAGAGGGCCAGCGGGCAACAAAAGTAGCCCACGATGACGGATGTGCGGACCAGAATGTCTTGTGTAAGACTGAAGAAATATCATTAAACTACCATTTATTCGATTTATACAAATGCTTGCTGCAAGATCAGTCGTATCCATATACTTGCGTGAGAAGGCTCATGCTTATGCTTGACCGTCTCCACAAATATTCTCTCATGAATCTTAGCATCAAAATTCTGATATAGGCTCGAAAGACGACGATCAAAACTTCCTCTCTGCACATGGTGACTACGAGATTTGATCCCACTATCAAGGAACCTTTTTCATCAAATAGAATGCAATACCGAGAGTCACACTAAGAAGCCATTACTCTGACTATTTTCTTTTTCGCTGAATAGAAGTTTAAGCTTAATGAATATTCTATGATAGCGAGGCTGTTGTATAGTATGAAGCGTAGCTCTGTTGCGGGGGGAAAAAGAAATGGAGTATTCTGTTTATCTGTACAGAAAGTACTACCTGCAGAAGCTCAGCGGCCCGAGCTCGACTTATTTTGCTAATGAGGCCCCAGGAGTGTAAAAGCTTGAGCAACCCTGGCCGAGCAGGAAATAAGCCACAAGAATTTGTATGTGAAAAAAAGGGGAAGCTTGGAGGATAAGGTACCCACCCAGCCTGTTGACAGTATCACGTCATGGGAATTGCAAAGGAGACAACCAGCTTACTATTGTGTAATTTGGAGGGCATTGGAATATCTTGATCACGCGCAAGATTGTGATCCTCTCCCATATATATATATATATATATATATATTATATATATATATATATATATATATATATTTTTTTTTTTTTTTTTTCATACTATTCGCCATTTCCCGCGATAGCGAGGTAGCGTTAAGAACAGAGGACTGGGCCTTTGAGGGAATACCCTCACCTGGCCCCCTTCTCTGTTCCTTCTTTTGGAAAATTAAAATAAAAAAATGAGAGGGGAGGATTTCCAGCCCCCCCGCTTCCTTCCCTTTTAGTCGCCTTCTACGACACGCAAGGAATACGTGGGAAGTATTCTTTCTCCCCTATCCCCAGGGATAATATATATATATATATATATATATATGACAAATAAGAAGATATTCATTAGTGTCATATATATATATATATATATATATATATATACCAAACATATATATATATCATTTCGTGTCATATATATATATATATATATATATATATATATATATATATATATATATATATATATATATATATATATATATGACACGAAATGGAATATGCTTCTTATGTTTGGTCATCGCAATTAAATTGATAACACAAAGAACTAATAGACACGCTCCAGAGAGAAGAAAAAATCAATATGGTTCCTGAATATAAAAAAAAAAAAAGAAAAAGGGAAGGTGAGTTACAGCCAGAGCTTTGAGGCAGCGACTTCGTCCACCATCGGAAAGAGACAGGATAGTGTTCTACAAGAGATTCAGATACTTTAACAAGACGCTAGGTTAGAAACATGTTAGAAAAGATGGAAATAGGTAATTTTAAAAGTATCAAGAACTGGACAAGCAGTGGGACATTTTGGTCGACTGGTTAGTGGATCAGCTTTCTGATGAGTTTGAATATTGACTATAAGCTTACGGTGATAAGAGGAAGGACGGGTGGTTATTTGGAGGGTATCAGGATGGGTATTTGGTACGTTATTGCTATCTAAGTCGCATTAGCATAGATTTAATTCATCTTTTTCTAGGCTTGATCCCTTGGAGTTTGTTTCTTGGCACTAAATTCTCCCTTTCCAAAAATTTCAATTACACTTGAAATCAAAATCAAACAATTCGAAAGTGGAAATAGTTATCTACTTAAGGTAGCTTCTGTGCCACTTGTAACATAATTCATTTTTCCTTACCGAGATATGAATAGATTCTTTTGTGTTTTTGATGAACTGGTTGTGGTATAAAGTTTTAAGAGCTGGGCATTGGAGTAGTAAAATGCTTTTGATAATTCTATCACAATAACTAAATCTACTCTAGTATTACTTATGGTATATCTGACTCAGTCTGATATTACAGCTATCTCAGTTGGCACTAAGTTCTAAATTTGAGTCTCGACCCGTCTTAAGGTAGGAATGGGTTTTCGAGTATCGCCTTAGCTTTTCCCTTCTTGACATCGTTTTCTATCAGTCACACTCACCAGTTTTCTATCATATACCTTGTAATCAAACGCGACAAAATGTATGGTAAACTTAACCATTTTGGTAGCATTCCATACGTTGAGTTGCGTATATCCAGGCAAAATTAACTGAATTTAGAAATAACTCCTTCACCCGTGATACCATGCCAGAGGAACTATAGAATCTCTGCCACATTCTTGATAGTCAGCTCAAGAGAAGGCTTTCTTTGCTGAAGTCTGCACCACAAACAACCTTGTTTGTCGAAATGCTCTACAGAATGCCCCCGATTTTTCGATGATGGAGGAATCCGTTATAAGACAATCACTCAAAACGAACTTTAACTATTTTGGGCATTAGTAAAGCCAAAGCATAGCTGAGTTTTTGCACTATCTTTACCTCGTTGTAGATATGGTAGTGGCAAACATCAATGGGGAAAGTATTGGCTAACGATTCAGTGAATCTGAGTTATAATTGGATTTGGGTTTCATGATAGGACTGTAAACCCTTAAAAATAAAAGAACAATATAGGATGACATTTAAAATCAAAGAATTTTTGTTCGATGATGCAAATTAACGTGATTTTTCAGACATAGATTTCGTTATCACAAACCTACGTCGATTCTTCAAGACGAAACTCACACATTTGCCTCATTGATACCTTGTGCTAATCGCTGAAACAACAACGTAAACATAGATACGTATATACTTTTTCACTCTCGAGATAACCTCAGAGTTATAGTGAAAGTAAAGATATAGTAAATGATCATTGATATAAAGTTTGTGTACACAATTATACAGATGAAATGATAAAGGTTCAGCAAAACACATTTTGAGCTAATATGATGTGTAGCTCAGCCATTTGCATTTTTTTTTTTTTTTGTCAAGTGCGCCTTATATATGGAACTTATCACATCACCAATCATGTACAATGAAGTTTTGTCTGAGCTGTAAGTGTACCTCTGGAAGTGTTTGGTCATGAGGCTGGTCCTTAGTGCTGACTAAGAAATAACAGGATCGCACTAGTACGTGCTTGGATAGTTCAAATATGCTGTTTAAACATACGCCCAATCAACATTCGTAAATACTGTATTTTAACGTTTTTCACGACCACTTCGTATTCGGTGATTTGCTTAAATTAGATATAATTTAGAGAGTGAAGTCGGCCATGATTTTGTCACAGCTGACCGTGCAGTTTATTAGGGTCATCAGGTCAAATGACCTCTCTCCCATATGGCATAAATTGGTAACATGTTTGATAAGGAATTTAGCTGACACCGCCACTACAACACACTTTCATCAGTATCGGTATCATTTGAAAGAGCATACTCCTCTCCCCTCTTCTAAACATCTCAAAGCTATAATCCTGTGCCACTCTCCCCTTTTTCAGAGCATCTCAAAATTACAACTGTGTCTCTTATTTTGGAGGACCATCTAAAAAACATAATCCCCTCCCATCTTTTAGGGGTAGCATTTTGAGAGTACTGGCTGCTATTTAACATTAGATTAGCTAGAAATCGCGAGACACTTTTTGAAATAGACATTTACTGCAAGATTCTAGGTATATATAGGTAGAGAACAGAAACTTTGTGAAAAGTTTTGTTAAACAACAATTTCTGCATTAGTACGAAGGCTGAGTCTTTCTTATCAGATACATACGGTAGTTTATTTACTTCGTCAGGAGCCAAAACCATGCACTTTGTGGGAGAGACAAAGTTGGCTGAGCGGAGTTTTATATAGAACTGCGGGTAGTTACAGTCACCGCTGAGGAATCTTAGGTATGTTAGATGAGGTTTATGAGTAAATGATGAGTGAAGTGTGAAATTTGGTGTGTCAGGTGTGGAACATGGTGAAAAGAGGTTCATCAAAGTGTATTTGATGTGTGTTGATACATCGAAGACGATCTGCGTCATCTGGACTCATGACAGAACCAATGAGATTGTTTGATTTGAAGCCTTGTGCAGTGGAAGTTCGTCATTGATTGTATTCACCATATTTCACAGTGCGGTTATCAGGAATAGGTAAAAGTGTAACAAGAGTGAGGCAATATTGACGTACATATGTTGACGAATATGTTATGAAACTAGTTTACGTATAGTATAATGCGACAACAAAGGTTCTCTGGGGGTATATTTAGTTTTAGGGTGCCACAGACGTAATTATATGGAAGTGGAAGAAGAGCATATCACCACAGACTCCACACGTCTGGGTAGAATTAATGGTAAAGTTCCAGTTTAGTCTAACCATTTTGTTGTTGCAGAATTGCAGAATTTTTCTTATGGAAGAGTTGCAATTTTGATATCTTTTACAGTTTCCTTCTTACAGAAGTTACGAATTACTGTCATATGACCAATAGATCTATTTTTTAGAAGCCCACAGCAAAGAACACTCATCCCTTAGGTTAGGTTTGGTAAGATATATTAAATTAGGGTGTGTACCATCGTTCAGCAAAAAATCTCTGTGGGTTGGAAACCTTAAGATTACCTTCCTTTGTGTGCATAATCAGTTAAGACTAGTATAGGGTAATTGGAATAAAGGAATTTTAGAGTCATCGAAGGTAGAGTTAAAGGAGAGACTAGAGCCCAAAGAGTTTTTTTTTTCTGGGGAAAAGACAGCTATAGTACCATTAGAACACAGAAGTGAAGGAAAAGTAGAGCGACAGCAATTGTAAGCGATGCAACTTAGCTAAAGACCAGAAAGACAAATTGATAGATGAAGAGGAGAGATTGTTGCACTTCCTTTGAATAAAGGAACCCTTTGCAATGATTTCAATAAGTGATAGATGTTAAATAAGAATCAGAGGAAGGAGAGTTTTCCCAAGCCCAATATGCCTGATCCCCTTCCTGAATGGCCTCTGAACAGGAATGGTTGCACTATGGATTGGAAGGAGGGGTCTTCTTGGAGAAAGAGGTGATATTTGCTTCCATTCCCACAGCAATAACCTCTGTTATATTTTTGGCAAAAACAGAAACATCACGACATAAGGAAAATCAGCTTTGTTGAGGTGCCAATATATATGTTTAGGCTAAAGAGGCTTTTGGAGGTGGAGGTGCCATTAAAACAGAGACATTTATGAGAGTGAGGTCAAATGAACCAAGGTGGGATGAGATTGTGTTGCTACAGCACAAAGTATTAGTGGAGGAAAACAGATCCAAAGTATTAGCAGAGTGGTCGCATTGGTCAGGAATATACATGGGGTGGTAGATAATTTGCCCTAGATCATTGAAAATGGAGAACATGAAGAATTCAATCCCCCACCATCATATGGGAGGAATTCAATCGTTCCCTATAGTGAATGTTGAAATCCCCTAAGTAGAGGATCATAGCTTATGGGTTAGAGGATGCCTTGGTCTCATGGCAAGAGATTGCATTATTCCAAATTTAAGCCTTTGATGTAAAGTAAAAAAGGTGTAAATGGACTGTGTGCTTTATTCTAGAAATGGCACATATCAAATGTGCATAAATCAAGAGGGACTTTTATGGAATCCCTGATATAGTAAGATTTTACTATGCTGATAGAAATAGGTATTGAATAGATTCATCAGTTTAGAGAATAGATGTTTGCTGCTAAGCAGGATGCAAATAGTTATTCACTGGGCTTCCTGTTGATTGCAGCATTGGAGACACTTTAAATAAAGTGAAAGACATCAGTAAATATTAATATCTCGTGGTGTTCTAGATGCAGGCGTTTGGATGGAAAAGAAAGGCCGGGTTATCTAAACCTCAATCAACTGTCTTTACTGAAGAGAATGCTGAAGAGAAAGATGAAACCAGAGATCCAGATATTGACTGGTTAACAGCAACGAAACGACCCAAGGTGAGGTTTTAATCATTTTTTCCTTAGAATAATTGCTTGCTGAACAATAGCTGGTGATGGGTATTAACAAAATGACATATCTTTGTCTGAGCTTTACTTATCTTGAATCTCTCTTAAGTGATGATTTGACAAGAGGTTCATATTTAGAACTATTATCCTTTTTGTTTCCTGGATTCCTGCATTATGTGTCTCTGAGGCTCATATCTGCTCAGTTTCAGAGATATTGCTTTATAAATGTTCCTATTTCTTTCAGTCTGAGAGTTGTTTTTCACTTACTTTTTTTTTAACATTTGCTTGTTTCTGCCTTGATTACCCACAATTTCATGAATTTTATTAGCTCAACTGGCTGAGCTGTTGCCATGGCCCTTTGTCCGTTCACTGATATGTTGTCCCCTCCCTTTCATCTTCTCAAACAGACTCACTGGAAATTTGATGTGGATTTACCTTGGAGTAGTTCTTTGTAAATATAATCAGAAAGTTTTCTTTTATTTTTTTTGAATTTAGAAAATCCCTAAGAACCAGCCAAGTATGTGACCATCACTGGCCACGTTTATTCCTGAAGGCTTGTTTCTCAAGGTTTCTTTGTGGTATACTACATGGTATGTGAGGTGCCTTTGCAAGAACTGCTTAAATGTCACCATGACCAAAAATGAATAAAGTATACCATTACATTCCTCAAACTCTTGTCTTTCAGACTGGCTATTGATACAATTATGTCATAAGCAATAAGGTCTATAGTCCCTAGAAAGTGTATAGATAGATATCTTCCCTTAAATTCTTGGGAGAGTGTAAGTGCTCTGACACCTGGCAAGAAATAAGTTTATCATTCAGCACCACTGAGAGGCAGCTGACCAATCACAGGATGCATTTCATACTACTCAAGCAAGTTTTGTGCCTCTGAGCCACTTCTTGCCTGTGAGATATTTTTCATGAGACAAATAGTGTACAGTATTCCTTCCTGCTTACCACACAGCCACAACAAACATTTTGTTCTTGCTGTCTGTCCTAGTTGCAAAGAATGAATTTTATGGCATATTATTTTGGTGGTTTATATTGTTTTAACATCCTCACATTGTGCATAATGAATGATCAAAGTGATGTGGACGAGCTTGGACCCACAGATAGCTGCAAGAGAGTAGATGAAGTGTGAGGCTAAGTGGAAGATAACCATTACAGAATCCAGATGCAACATGGGAAGATGATGAAGAACTCTTATTTTACAGAAGTACCATGTTTGTGATCAGGCTGAGCTTGTATCATAGTAGTCATACAGTTGTACATTAAGCTAAGAGAGTCTGTTGTGGTACATGACAATGATCAATGATTATTGTACAGTGTTTATTTATTATATAAACAATAACTCATTAATTGTGTTCATGTTAATGACATGGGTGCATTATGAGAGTGCCCGCTACTTTCACCATCATTATTGCCTAAGTGTCAGTTAGATCAGGCTGTTCATTGTAAACATCAGTGATAGTGATTCATCATGCATATTGCAAACTCTTCAGATTTGTTTACTATTATCAGAGGGAATTTGGCCATCTTTTGAACTCTTCATAAAATAGATAGAAAAAAAGACAATGTTGGATGCCAGAAAACACAGTGATTTTAGTGATTTTCAAAATACCACAATTTGTTGACCTAAATCTTACTTTTTTCTCAGTAGTGAGCAATTGCAGACTTATTTCTTAGTTTAAATTAAAAACTTTAAGTCACACATTGTTTGTATGCATACCACTACACTGATATGCATTTTCCAAAAAATTATATATATATTTTTTCCATACTATTTGCCATTAGCACGGTAGCATTTAGAACAGAGGACTGAACCTTTGAGGGAATATCCTCACCAGGCCCCCTTCTCTGTTCCTGCTTTTGGAAAATTAGAAATGAGAGGGGAGGATTTTTCATACTATTTGCCATCTCCTGCATTAACAAGGTAACATTAAGAACAGAGGACAGAGCCTTTGAGGGATATCCTCACTTGGCCCCCTTCTCTGTTCCTTCTTTTGGAAAATTAAAAATGAGAGGGGAGGATTCCTAGCCCCCACTCCCTCCCCTTATAGTCACCTTATATGACATTCAGGGAATACATGGGAAGTATTCTTTCTACCCTCTCCCCAGGGACAAATTGTGCATTATACATTATACTTGACAGCGAGAGAATGAGTGTGAATGAATGTGGCCTTTGTTGTCTTTGCTAGTGCTACCTCGCATGCTTGCGGGGGGGAGGGGGTTGTCATTTCATGTGTGGTGGAGTGGCGACGGGAGTGAATTTAGGTAGCAAGTATGAATTATGTACATGTGTATATATGTATATGTCTTTGTATGTATATATATGTATATGTTGAAATGTATAGGCATGTACATGTGTGTGTGTGTGTGTGGACATGTCTGTATATACATATGTATGTGGGTGGGTTGGGCCATTCTTTCATGTTTCCTTGCGCTACCTCACTAATATGGGAGACAGCGACAAAGTATAATGATAATATATATTATTTTATTTATTTTTTCTTATTATACTTTGTTGCTGTTTTCCACGTTAGCGAGGTAGCACAAGGAAACAGATGAAAGAATGACCCAACCCACCAACATACACATGTATATACATACGTGTCCACACACGCACATATACATACCTATACATCTCAACGTATACATATATATACACACAGACATATACACATATATACATGTACATAATTCATACTGTCTGCCCTTATTCATTCCCGTCACCACCCCGCCACACATGAAATGACAACCCCCTCCCCCCGCATGTGCACAAGGTAGCACCAGGAAAAGACAACAAAGGCCACATTCGTTCACACTCAGTCTCTAGCTGTCATGTATAATGCACCGAAACCACAGCTCCCTTTCCACACCCAGGTCCCACAAAACTTTCCATGGTTTATCCCAAACTCTTCGCATGCCCTGGTTCAATCCATTGACAGCACGACGACCCCAGTATACCACATCGTTCCAATTCACTCTATTCCCTGCATGCCTTTCACCCTCCTGCATGTTCAGGCCCCAATCACTCAAAATCTTTTTAACTCCATCCTTCCACCTTCAGTTTGGTCTCCCACTTCTCCTCATTCCCTCCACCTCTGACACATATATCCTCTTTGTCAATCTTTCCTCACTCATTTCAACACACCCTCTTCTGCTCTGTCGACCACACTTTTTATTATCACACATCCCTCTTACCCTTACATTACTTACTTGATCAAACCACTTGACATCACTAATTGCCCTCCAACATTTCATTTCCAACACATCCACTCTCCTCCACACAACCCTATCTATAGCCCATGCCGGGCAACCATAGTTGTAGAACAGAGAAATCTACTCACAGGGAAATATGCAATAGGACTGTAACAAGAGAGGAACTGGAATGGTTGATGAGAGCACCACAAGCCAATCAGATGCCCACTTGCAAGCATCAGCCAAACAGCACTTCTAATAGAAAACCTGCACAGTAGCTTCCTGGACAAAATGCCCTTATGCAAGCAGACTTTTGAATGTCTGGGTTATGGAGAATTCAAATTTGTTTGGGTTAGGGAAGATATGCCATACAACACCAATATTTTTTAAAATGTGTTATCAAACTAGTTAAAATCATCTGACTAAGAAAGGACAGTGTGCTCTTAATCCTAGCATTAACAGAAAATGTGGAATGCAGCTTTGTCTAAGGAAGAAGACTAGTGGAGTTATGCCAATAATTGAATTTTTAAAGGTGAAGTAAGTACTACCCAATACCCAAGTTGCTACCACAAAATTTTGAAACAGCATTTAATCAAAATCACTTTCACCAGAACCAGGAACCCTAACAAGTACTATAACCCAGTTGTGTCTAGATATAAAAAAGAATGGTCAGCTGATTTTTCCATAAGGATAAGAAGAATTTTTTTTGTTAATTCAAGATTAGATATAATATGATTTGATGGAGAGCTTGAAAACACTTTTGACGTTTAAATAGTAATCTGCTGCAAGCAGAAATGGAAAAAAGTATTCTACTGTCAAGCAATGGAAAATTAGAAACAGGTACCAGAAAAAGTTATGAAATACTGACAATAGTTTGGAACTTTAAGGAAAATACATAGTTGAAAGTAAATTGCTTGGCATGTTTAAGGCTTTTTGGAAGTTCTTGTGATACAACTTATATGACTAAGGAGAAGATTTTAAAGACTGGATTACAGTGGACCACAGGCATTTAAGAAAAATTATGTAAGACACTGACATAGAGCTGAAAAGGATTGATAGAATTAGGAATGAGAAAATTATATTGTGAAGCGTCAGAATAGATAGAATGCTGAAATAGTAAAGACATGGAGAAGAAACTAATTTGAAAAATATATGTAAAAGAGTATGTTCACATTGGTTTAATGTGAATAGATATTAAATAACACCAAAGGTAGGATGGAAGGAGAAAGTGAAAAAGTTCTGCGTGCAAGAGTTCCAGTGTGATTAAGGAATGAAACAGCCAAAATATTATAAGATAATGATGATGTATAATGGGAAAAGGTTTTTAGGATACTTTATATTTGATTATGATATTGAAAAGGTTGTGCAGTGGTAATAAAATGTACTTGGAAGAATTTCCCCTTCTTTCAAAGTCAGTCAAAAGATATAAGTAACAAGTCAGTCCTTTTACAATGCACAATATCTACGATATTTTTTAAGCACCGTCCCATGTGAGGCAAGAGTATAGAGTCCTGGCAGTAATATTTCTTTGTAAGGTATGGTGAAGATGTGTGATAACTTCCACAGTTTGTATGATCCAGCTTTACTGCATTCACCCAGTAAACTAAGGAATGTTAACATTTTTCTAAATATCAGTTGAATGCTAGAAACAGGTTTTGTCAATTATTGGTTTTGATAATGCATATAAGTGTATGTCACTGAATATTCCTATACAGACAATTAATTCCTGCAAGATGGAAACACATTATCCTTCACAAGTTACTACAAAAGGATTACTTATGTACTTTACTGTTATTTGTGATCAAGTGATAGGCAAATAAAATGGTAACAATGTAGCAGCTGCTGTTCGCTCAAGTTATTTACCTTATGCTGGTATGTTTCTGTGTTTTCTTTCTTTCTCTCTTTACTGAAAAGCAGCTAACAACCTTTTTTTCCCGTTCACTGATGGCCATTCAGATACAGTAGTAGAGCACAAGCACGCAATGATCACTTTGTAAGCACCACACAGCAACAAAACCAGTTAATGTATTAAAATGGGGACCCCAGCTTGCACTCTAACCCACGAAGTAAAGGTAAGATGCACGAAGTTGTAAACAAGCTTGCCAGTCTACAGGAGGCTTCAAAGACGAGATGCCATTATTTTGTTGCAGCTTTGCAGAGAGAAGACTAATAACATCAGTAGTGTAATGCGACCTCAGCTGTAGACAGTTTTATGATTGAAAAGATGTTCTTTTATTGTTTTATGTAGTGCAAATAGCCATTCATGGAAAATGGTCTGTTTGCTGAAAATTGTTTGAGTATTATTGCTCATCTCAAAAATTTATTTTATCTTTTAATTAAAAGAATGAAATTATTGTGATTAATCACTAGATATAGAGACACCTTGAATTTTTGACTTATACATCAAATTGATTTGTTTGCCTTTATAGTACTAATGTGTGAGTAAATGCTTAGATATTGATATAACTCCTCTACATATGTGACATTACATAATTTGTTTAGTTTTGTTTATGTATTAAACATGAAATTCACTAAGATGAGAAGGTGAAAGGATTCTTAGGAGGCAAGTGGCAACCCATTGCAACTTAACATAGTGGCAGCTTATTTTAGCATGGAAAATCACCGTTATTTGCTTGGTTTTTTATTTGTTTTTGGGACTAACAGATAAAAGTTGTATGAAATATCCCAGCTTTTTATGAAAATCACTGATTAGTGGGTGTTAAGGTATGATGATATACTAAATTTTAGTCGTCTTGAAGCAGAAGATGTTAGCCTCTATTTGAGGCTACTTTCCAGTAGTGTTCTATATTAAGCATTTGAAATTAGAACACAGTGAAGTTGAAAATTATTATCAGCAACCATTAATAACAACTGTCTTACAGGTTTTGCAATTAGAAGATGCAAAGGCAAAGGCTCGACGCCTAAGTAATGAAGGAGTAACACTTGCTGAAGCTGAACGTTGGTGGGCTGCCATTGGAAGGTGGAATGCTGCTCTTGCATTAACACCAGATGATCATACCATTCATGAAATGATGGCGCAAGCTTATATGCAGGTAACTTAATATTTTTGACTGGGGTGACAGGGAAGTCAAGCTTTTTACACTTCCACTATATTGTAAACTTAGTTATTGATAACTTAGTTTTCAAGCATGAGAAAAATATACAATAGTTTTTTTGTTAGTATATACACGCAGGACCACCTCACAAGGAATTCCTGCAGCTCCAAGGCTGCCTTACAGTATGTGATAGAAAGGGGATAGACTGCTTTGGAATGAGCTTTTCTCTTGCAGTGTAACAACAAACAGGCAGAAACAGTTAATGCCAGCAACATATTTTATTCATCAATTTTCATGTTGAAGGATAAGACCAGCTTCATTCTGTCATATTCTTACAATGAAAATATATGAATGCACAGAAAGAGATCCTGGGATGTATTGTTTATTGTATGATGCTGAATGTATTGCATTCATTGGAAACTGTTGGAGGCTAAATTATCACTGGAAGACACGTGTCACATTACATCCTGGCTCTCTTGTGGAACTAATTAATTGTATTTCTCATCTTATCACAACCTTTCCTGCATTGCTTAACTCCACGTTTTCTGCTTATTCTGATCTTATTCAAGCTGATTGTAATCCCCTTCAAACAAACCTACTTCTATAAGAACTGAATGATAATCCTCCTACTTCTCTTAAAGCATCATGAATGCAGTTTGTATTATCTAAATAGTAGTGCTTGGTTATCCTTTACCATTTTAATTCATCATTCCTATTTTTAACTGAAATTACATTTATAAGCATATAGTGATCAAACATATTGTACAGAGAAATGTGTTTGTGTAAATTTAGATTCAAATTTGAGCCCTCAAACATAAAATGATTTGTATGCTTATCCTGGCCTATCTCAGATCATTCTCAAGATCTTCCAAGCTGCTTTGACGATCTTGCCCATCTGTATTTGGTACACATATAACTATTTTTTTTTTTTTTTTTCATTCGGGGGTTCCCCAACCTATGGTTTACACTCCTGGGCTGTTCATAAGCTGTAAACTGGAAAATATATAAAGACCTTATGATAATTCACATAAAATTAACTTAAATGTAATACTTTATTAGATACTGTGTTTTGAATTAAATATAGCTTATAAATCATCATGTCAAGCAACACTTGATGGGAAACATGCACATTTAAGTAGTTCTGAAGTTTGTTAGTGTGAGTAATTGATTTTATTTTCCTGTATAGACAAGAGCATTAGGTAGAAGTTTGTTGGAACATTAGATGTCAGTAGTTGGTAGTAGTAGTAGGTTGGAACATTAGGGAGACACATTAGGTGGAAGCAAGTGGTAGGAACATTAGGTAGGAACCTCAGAAAACACTGCACTAGAATTGCCTTGTGCCATTGGCCTGTTAAGGGTGAGGCTCTAAAGGCTAAGAAACAGCACTGGATTTCACCAATTATGGAGACTCTTTTGCTGTGGCCATTCCCTTGAGGGAGTTCCTGGAGGGAACAGGCATCAGAGATGATAGAATAGTACTGTATACTGTATATTGGTAGGTAGTAGTAGGTAGGCCGCCACCAACCATGGAGTTACATTACTCTTACTACCTGCCTGGTATTGGGTGGGTTTGTGTTGCCTGCATAGCGAGCCAGTTTTTAAGTGGTTGTCAGTTTGCATTCTTCTGACCCAGATAGCTATCATTTCATTCTGTCTCACCCATATATGGACTGCTGGCATTCTGTTTACAAACATATATGACCTCTCCTAGTTACACATAACACTTGACATTGATTGACTCACACAATCCATTCTTCTTAACTCTAGATTTTCTTCCTTTGAGCAATGTGAGCTGGCCCTGCCTTTTGGCAAAAGGGTAGGAGCATTAGATAGAAGTAGTAGATAGAAGTAGTATGTAGGAACATTAGACAAGGGCAATAGGTAGAAACATTCAATAGAAGTAGTATGTAGAAACATTAGATAGGAGCATAAGGTAGAATTAATAGGATGGAACATTAAGTACATTCATTAGGTAGAATTAGTCGGTAGGAACATTAAGCTGAAGTCTCCAAAAACATTATGCTAAAGCTGCCCTTTGCCAGAAGCCTGCTAAGGGTGAGGCACTAAAGGCTAAGAAGTAGCACTAGAATTTGCCAGTTATGGAGACTCTTTTATCATGGCCACCACGTTGAGGGAGTTCCTGAATAGATTGGGGATCAGAGATATAAATGAATTGATAATGCACAGAAATAGATCCTGGATATTTTTCTTTCACTGTACTCACCAGTTTGCAGAGAAACAATGAAATTTTATCATGAAAACTCTGCTGGCTTTGGTTGAAATGTATGATTATGAATGAAAGAAGATGCTGCTTGGGTTTTTAGTTAGTCATCAAAGGACATATTTTAACTCACCTCTGCCTAAAATGTTTCCTTGCATACTTTTGACTGAAACAAGGTCAAAAGAACTCCAATCTTTCTTACATGCTTTAATGAAAATATCTAACTTGTCAGTCAGTTTTGTGATTGCAAAATATCGAGGGAAAAATTTTACTTTAAAAAAGGCCAATAAAACACTAATAAAAAAGCTGTCTATTTAGCAACTACTCAGCTTTCACAATCTCTTGTAAGGATATACCAAAAATCAAATATTGTAAAACACCAACTAAAAAACGATCTAGATGGAATTGTTCTCATTGAAACTTGATGGATCACAAAAAATAATGGTTAATACAAAGTATGTAAGATCTAATGTGGCTGTTCTTCCATAAAATTAGATTTCAAATTTTTACACACATTATGATTGAAATGAAGTCAAATAGGACTACAATGACTGAGAACTCGAGATTATGTGATAAAGATCTAAACAGGATGTTACCAAACTCTGTCTCCTCGAGATTACACTACAAATGAAAAGATACCTTTTGCAAGCTGTATCATCTGGAGTACAGTCTCATGAAAGATCTCATGCCAAAGAAGTCCATCATTTCTTCACCACTGGAAGTAGCATAGCCTAAAGCTGCAAGAGCTCCTGGAGAGAGGTCCTAGAGGAACTCCAAGACCTTTTCTAGAAAGGAGTCCTGGGGCAAATGTAAATAAAGAGATTGAAAGATTGTCAGAATAAAACAATCACAAATCACCAAGCTAAGGTAAATACTTAAGAGAGAAAACTAAGAATGTCACTTGGTTTGGCAAGTTTTCAAAGGGTTTACCGGTAGCTCCATGTATCCTTAATAACTTATTTTCTTTTTATAACCTGAATACTATGATTAACCCCAAACCTTCTACTGACAGCAATGTGTTTTTTGGGTTTTGTGGGCTCGTTCACCCTTTTCTCTTTGTGCTTGGATTACTGAATTTACAAAAAACTTTTTCCAGTGCTAACGTTTCAGCATCCTTTGAATTGTTACAGTGATTAGTGCCCCAGACTTTGTCAGCAATTAGTGTGGAGCATGCTAGGCATGCATACCAGGATCAAACCTTCCCCTCGTGTTATATAAGTAATTGAAATTCAAGGACTTTTTCCTGGTGTAAACTGTAGTTGCTTAATACATAAGGCATTTCTGCTTGTAAGTAAATAACAAGGAAGAGCAATGAACATGACCACATTAGATCCAAAACAGAGCAAGCAATTGATCATAGTGATACATGAATGCCTAGACTATGGCAAACACATGTGCCAGCTCACTGAGCATCAGTACCCTCATATTTGCTGAAGTATGAGAGTTGTCAAAGTATGGATTAGAAATATAAGAGTGCATTTTCTAAAACATGAAATTGTATATAGTTCGATGAGTGGACTGAGTGAGAAATACAAAAGAACCGAAATTTATTTACAAATACTCATTCAGCATGTCAGATACATTCTTGCTCATGATACAACTACCACAGTGAAGACATTATACTGTTCAGTTGCCTTGCATTCTCCCCACATAGACACATACTGAACAGCATTACATGTTATGACCAGTTTCCTGAGTGCTGCTGGAGCTTCAGTGAACGTAGTAGGGGTTCCTAGAGTAGGAATGTAAGGTAAGGTGAGGGACTGAATGTACTAAAGAAATAAAGATCCAGGGAGCTATAGGAATATAGAAGAACCACTATGGAAAACAACTATGAACTATATTTCAGAAAGACAGTCATACTTAGGTACCAAGGAACACCAAAGATTAATGAAGTGCAAAGTCAAGGAATGTATGTATTGATAAAAGTAGAGAGTTTTGGTGACCTGGCCCAAAGTGGAGAGTTCTGCAAGGCCTACCCAGCTACATCACAATAAACACCCTGAGAGTGCAAAGTAATTTCTGCATTGAGAGTGATTAGACTTTTTAATTAAGATTTCTTCAAGTGCTACCCAGTTTTATCACAGGAAGTAACCTGATTTAGCTATAAGAAAAAGTTATTTTCTGCTCCCTCTTTCCTTATCACTATTATACTAATAATAAAGCCACAGAATCACAGGAAGTAACCTAATTTAGCCATAAGAGAAAAGAATTTCCACTCGCTCACTCTTTATCACTATTATACTAATAATGAAGCTGCAAAAAACTAAACGAAGTACTGATTTTCTGTAGGTGGGTGAAGTGTTTCCAGCATTAAAGTCGGCAGAGTCTGCTGTGAAATTGTGTCCAAACTGGTGGGTGGGATTGCAAACACTTGGGCGGGCACAGTTGGGACTCGGAGAAGTGGCTGAGGCAGTCAAAACCTTTTCCCGTGCTGTTCACATCTGTCCAGATGAACAGGAATTGTGGCGAGAAGACCTACAGGTAAGAGCTAAAACTCAGTCAGTGGCCTAGATTGCATATAAAAAGGAAAAGTTTAGAAAAGAAAAAGTAGTTAGTAGTAGTAGTACTGGTAATAGTAATAGACTTTTTTTTTAAGGAGTGTGTGAGCTAGGAGGAGTGTTTCAGTTAAATGTTCATTAACAACAGAAGCCTTTGAAGACTATGACATAGATTAATTCTAAACCCATGTACACATGTACTTTAAGAATTATTGATATTGTACTTGATTGCTGTTTCCCATGTCATCGAGGAAGCATCAGGAAACAGATGAAGAACGGCCCATCCACTCATACACACATATACATGCATAAACACCCATACACGCACCTGTACATACATATACATGTATGCACATGTACATATTCATACTTGCTTGCCTTTATCCTTTCCCAATGCTATCCCATCCCAAAGGAAACAGCATCACATCGCTGTTTCAGCGAGGTAGCACCAAGAAAACAAACGAAAAATGCCACATTCATTCACACTGTCTTTAGCTGTCATTTGTAATGCACCGAAACCACAGCTCCCTAGCCACATCTAGGCCCCACAGACTTTTCCATAGTTTACCCAAGATGTTTCACTTGCCCTGGTTCAGTCCATTGACAGCACATTGACCCCGGTATATCACATCGTTCCAATTCACTCTATTCCTTGCTTGCCTTTCACCCTCCTCTATCGCTCAAAATCTTTTTCACTCCATCCCCCCACCTCCAGTTTGGTCTTCTGCTTCTCCTTGTTCCCTCTACCTCTGATACATATATCCTCTTTGTCAACCATTCCTCACTCATTCTCTCTATATGTCCAAACCATTTCAATGCACCCTCTTCTGCTCTCTCAACCACTCTCTTTTTATTTCCACACATTACCCTGTCATTACTGACATGATCAAACTACCTCACATTACATATTTTCCTCAAACATTTCATCTCCAACACTTCCACCCCCATGTCTTGCAACCATATAATATCATTAGAACTAACATCCCTTCAAACATATCCATTTTTGCTGCCTGAGATAACACTTTCTCTCATACATTCTTCATTGCTTCCAGAACCTTCACCCCCTTCCCCCATCCTGTGACTCACTTCCGCTTCCATGGTTCCATTTGCTGCTAACTCCATTCCTAGGTATCTAAAACACTTAACTTCCTCTAATTTTTCCTCATTCAAACTTACGTCCCAACAAACTTGTCCCTCAACCCCACTGAACCTAATAACCTTGTTCTTATTCACATTTACTCTCAACTTTCTCCTTTCATAGACTTTTCCATACTAAGGTGCCAACTTCTGCAGTTTCTCACCCAAATCAGCCACCATTGCTGTATCTTTGGCGAACAACAACTGACTCATTTCCCATGCCCTCTAATCCCCAACAGACTGCATACTCACCCCTCTCCAAAACTTTTGCATTTGCCTCCCTAACCACCCCAACCATAAACACATTAAACAACTATGGAGACATCACATACCCCTGTTGCAGACCGATCTTCACTGGGAACCAATCACTCTCCTGTCATCCTACTTTTATACATGCTTGATAGAAACTTTTCACTGCTTCTAGCAGCCAGCTTACCTCCCACACCACATACCCTTAAGACCTTCCACAAAGCATCCCTGTCGACCCTATCATATCCCCTCTCCAGATCCATAAATGCTTCATACAAATCTATCTGTTTTTCTAAGTAATAGTTGCACACATTCTTCAAAACAAACACCTGATCCACACATCCTCTACCACTTCTGAAACCACTCTGCTCCTCCCCAATCTGATGCTATGTACCTGCCTTCACCATCTCAATCAATACCATCCCATACAATTTCCCTGGAATATTCAACAAACTTATGCCTTTGTAGTTTGAACACTCGCATTTATCCCCTTTGCCTTTGTACAGTGGCACTATGCATGCATTCTGCCAATCCTCAGGCACTTCACCATGATCCATACATACATTGAATATCCTTACCACCCAATCAACAACACTGTCACCCCCTTTCTTAATAAATTCATCCATTTAAGAAATGGTGCTTATTAATGTCTTTTTTTAAGGTTATGAGGGCTTAATGCAAAATCACATAGAATCAAACCAATATTGAATTAAAAAGATCTCTTTAGAATTCACCCATCCTCTATTTAATCAGACAGGTAAAGGACATTAATGAAATGTACAACCACATCTCCACTTACAACTTTTTGGCAAATTTAGGAGAGTAAAGGCCTGGCATTAATAAGAAATGGTGCTTATTAATGTCTTTTTTTAAGGTTATGAGGGCTTAATGCAAAATCACATAGAATCAAACCAATATTGAATTAAAAAGATCTCTTTAGAATTCACCCATCCTGTATTTAATCAGACAGGTAAAGGACATTAATGAAATGTACAACCACATCTCCACTTACAACTTTTTGGCAAATTTAGGAGAGTAAAGGCCTGGCATTAATTTTGTTTTCTTTTCAAAAAGTGGGCTGTTGGCCTGCAAAAGAAATATCAAGAAATTGAGGTAGAGAAGGAGAAATTGAAAGCAGCTGCCCAAGAAAGTGGAGCAACAATTACTGAGCTCCCTGTGCCATCCATCGAGGGATCCATCAGGGAAAAATCCATTCAGTTGTACCAGATTCAGAAACAGAGGGAAGCTGCTCAAGCTGGTGATCCAACTATTATTGACAGAGGGAGAAGCATTGATTTGTCAAAAATGGTGAGAATGAGAGTGACTTAGGGTCGTCAAGTCTGCCTGTGAAATATTAGATTAGCTGTAGAATTTCATCTTTATTTTAGTAAGTTCTAACAACTGTAGAGAAACATTCAGAAATGACATAAAAGAATGCCAGGACTGTGGGATTGTTATTTGTGAACAAAGTCCTGTTTACCTTCTCGTACTTCAAAGTTATACACTCCATCTCCTTATCATTATTCTATACCTTATCATTGATTGGAACAGTACCTATCAGTAGTATAGTATAGTAAGGAAAACAATGGCGGTGTGGCTTGGTATACAGTAATAGGATATGGATTTGTGACTAATGTGTGCAAGTGAAGTAATATGTCAAATAACTGAAGCAAAGTCTTTATCCACTAAATGGCATGTGTTATGACATCAGTAGGTAGATGGTTTATATAAAGTTTTGTAACTTGTTATGTACATACATCTAATATTAGTGTTTTGCTGTGGACTGTTTTCATACATGTGAATAGCTGGTAAGCAATATTTTTATCACAATTTCATAAAAGATTTTGAATGAAAATCATTAAAGATCATTTTAAAACTGAATTGTGCTAGAAAATCATATTATCTGTAAAATGCTTTTATGTTCTGATTACCAATTAATATTACCCATTTGTTTCATATCTAAATGTTATATTTAGAATTTTTTTATTTGGTATTATATGTAAGCATCACTCAGCTCTATACTATGATTTAGTTTGATGCCGTATGGCATTCTTGTATACAAAATTGCATGGTAAATGAAGTGCCTTGCTTAGAACAATGGTAGTAACTTCAGTAAATTCAGATAATTTACTTCATCGGCTTTCAGGCAATGTTATTTTACCACAACTGTGTTTCCTATCTCTACTTAAGACTACATCTAGTGTGTTCAATTAGCATTTATCATATTTATGAAAATGTGTAGTTTTGTTTTGTTGTGTACATGGTTTTGAGTGGCATGTTGCAATGAACGAGACTTTTTTTGTCGTTATGATTTGACTGTAATGAACATATATTTTGTGAAATCTAGTCACTGCTTTGCCGACATTTTGATTGTAGAAATATAATTTAATATATCACTTAATGTACTGTGTTTGATACATCTGTAAACAGTAAATTTATTGTAACATCATCATTAGTAGATCAATATGTAATTGTGTGAAAAACAGGATAGCAGTAATTGAAGACCTTTTTTTGATTGTGAAAATACAGTATGCTACCAAATATGTTTCTCATTCAAGGTAGCATAAACCACCCAGTCAGATGTTGTAAAAGATCTTATTCAGTTTAGAAATGGAGTCAATTAGTTGGAAACCATACATTTTGACTGTGTTAATTTGTACATTATGTTATTTTTGGATATAACCTGCTAGCTTTAGGTTTTTTTCGTTCATCTCATTTACATGACTTTGTTATATATTAGATAATTATTTGCCAGTCATCATAAGCTTTTCATTTTATGAGCTAACTTCAGAGGACATAGAAAGCAATAGCCCATGACTACAAAGATAAGTGGTTGAATAGTTTATAAAATTTTCACCAGGACCAGGTATGATCTTTATAAAGTGTTTATGAATTTTCATACATGGAGAATTAAAGCTGTGTTATGAAAACTTAATACTCTGATGTATGGGAATGTTCAGATCCAAATTCTAGGGATAAATAAACATCAAATGAATATTTAAGTTTCTATATGCTTACAGTAGTTAATAACAGACTTTGCATAGTGGTCTCATATGGTTGTTTAGTAGAATGGGAAAGTATTCAGCAATGTTCAGAATTTTTAGAACATTACTGCTTTATCCCTTAATTTCCCCAAATGGATATTTTTGCAAGGTGAGCTATCCCTTTTGATGTATTTTTACACCAAGTATCACATACCTATTTCAAGGCTGTTTGCATGGCTTGGATGATTTCTAAGTTGATTATGTTTGATAATTTCTCCCCATAGTCAGTCATGTACAGCCATGCCAGTGAGATTACATTCTCAGAAAATTGAGCAGCTTCCAAACAAGAGTTAGAGGACCAAGGCAAAGATAATCTTGAATTACAAAACAATGATCTGTTTACCAGTCATATAGGGAGCGCTCTATTGAACACTGATCTCAAGCATGATTAAACAAAGGTAGCACTGCCTCTAAGTGGCATTGCTGGTAATTTATGAACTTTTATCATTTTGCTATTATGAAAATAAAATCAATTTACCACACTGATTATGACAAGAAAAATTTTAGTAGATAAAACACAATCAGTAATCAGCTTTTATTTGGGTAAAATAGCTGATGAATTATGCAAAGTGGCAACTCGCTTGACATTTGGGTCTTACACCTGCACTCTTTAGTGCATAAAGCTGAAACATCTGCAAGACATGTACATTGTCGTAGAGATAGTAGTGGATGAAATATAATTCTGAAATGATTTTTTTCATTGCTATTTGAATATCTCTGACTTTGTAAGGTTAAATACACTTTGAATAGAACAAGAAAAACTGATTCACAAGGTCAAAAGGGAAACCAAAGTGAGGAAATAAAGGTTATCTACTACATCATTCATTAAAAAATGAGATGATTGAAAGATTAATGTTTGGAAACATAAAATGTAGGCTTATCTTTGAAAAAATGATCCTTCGTATCATAGCTTGAGATCTAAATGATGCTTTTTATACCCAGCTGCCTTTTCAAACTGAAGAAAGATAGAATCACAATAATCAATAGTCTAATTTGCACACATCTAGTGTTAAGCTGTCATGTATAATGCACCAAGAGCAGAATGCCATCCACTGCCAGGCTCCTTAGATTATTCCATTATTTATTTTGGCTGCTTCATATGCCTAGCTTCAGCCAATGACAACACTTTGCCCCATATACCACTTCAGTCCAATTCATTTTGTTCCCAGTGCTCTGTTTACTTCTCTTAATGTTCAGGCCATGACACCCCAATGCCTTCACCTCATCCTTCCATCTCCCTGGTCCCCTTTCACTTCAGACACATAGATTCTCTAGTTAGTCTCTCATTGCTTATCTCTTCCATGTGTTTTTGAACCATTACAGCACACCCTCTTCAGTCCTTTCCATCAGACTGTGCTTTCTGACATTCCTTCCTCACATGCTCAACTCGCCTCACAAAAAATATTATGCTCAGGCATTTAGTGTCAGCACCTCCATCTCTCCAGTTCTTTTCCATTCAAAACAGAAGAGTCATTTATGCAACATGGTTGGGTTTAATTTACCATCAAACATGATCCTTAATGCACCCAGGACTTTAGCCTCCTCTTTCACCTTATAACATAACTTTAACCCCCATGGTTCTATCCACTGACATGTCCACTTCCAGCTTCCTAAAGCACTCCAGGTCCTTCCCATTTAAATTTACATTCAAAAGATCCAATCTATTACCCCTACTACACTCATAGGATCCTGTCCCTCCCTCCAGCTGCATCTTGTTTCCTTACTTTTTGTTCATTTTTCTCCCAGCTTCATCCTTTCATACATTTTCCCAAAACCTTGAAATAAGCTTCTGGATCTGCCACCATAACCATATTTGCAAACACTGATTTGTCCCTCACTGAGACCCTCCCATTTAACTCCCCCACTGCCCTGCCTATGAATAGATTAAACAAATGTGGTGACATCACACAATCTTGATAGACACACCTTTACTGGGAACCACTCACCTTCCCTTCCTACTCATGCCTTACATACCTGATAAAAACTCTTCACCACATTTAGTGACCATCCTTTTACCCATATATCCAAAGCACCTACAATAATGCATTTCTGTCAGCCTTTTCATATGCTTTCTCCAGATCTATGAATGCCACATTTACATCACACTCTTTATCCAAGCATTTTTCACTGTTGAAAGCAAACATTTAGCCCACACGCAATCAACCTTTCCTGAAACCACAATGCCCCACCTCAGTCAGCTGATATATGCATGACACTGCCATCTGAATCATCATTCTGCCATATACCTGACCAGGTAGACTCAATAGACTTATACTTTTATAATCTGAACATTCATTTTTGCTCCAGTACGTCCACTCTTCTCAGTCTTCAAGCACCTTACCTTGGGTATACATATGCTGAATAGCCTGACTTATCAATCAGGAGCACTGTAACCCCCTTTCTTGATAAATATAACTGCAGTCTTATGCTTTCCTGATGCTTCCCCCTCACCTCATTTTGTGCTGCGTGCAAGGCTTTCATGCTTCATCGCTTTTTATCATTCCTTTAGCCATGATTTCCCCACCTCACATGTCACTCCATCCCAAACACACCATCTCAGCCTCCCTATCATGTAACATAATTAGTAGTTCTTTGTAGTGCCCCCTTTGTCTTTTTTTCACATTTCTCTTTGTTGCTGCTTCCAGTTAGCCATTTTCCTATCCACTGAAGTACAACCAAATCATTGTCATGTGATTTTAATTTTGTGAGTAATCTTTGGAACTATTAACCTATTGACTAAGTAATGACTCGCTTGCTTCTAACATAATTGTAACACTCCTTGGGGATTCAGCAGTGTTCTTGCAGACTAATTCTTGTACTGAGATTTCAGTCATCTAGTGTTTACCTGATATGTTTGTTACAAAACTGGAAATTTTTCAATTATTTGCACATCATTGAAAATACAGATAAATTCAAAGGTGTTGTACTGGTATGCAAGTGAAATAATTTATCTGGGTGTCTTTAGGCAAAATTCCTTTCAAACTTAATATCAGGTACTTCTTATGGAATTTTATTTGGGAGGCAAAATAATTCATGAGATTTGGAATAAAGAGGTTGCATGTTTATTCTTGCATTGTATCTAATTATCCCTTTGAAAACTGGTTGTTCAGGTATTTGTAGTTGCCCCTGAATGTATCACCAAGTGGAGGTGTCAAGGCTGTAAAGATGTACTTCTGTAATGCCACCCTTTTTACTAAAGAGTTATGCACACTTTCATTTCTATATACATATACATATATAATAGTTGACTCAGTATATGTGAAAAATTTTTCTGCTTATGGCTATCTTGGATGAAAGGAAAAGATATTGTGGAAGAAGTTGGTTTTAGCTCAGGTGTTTGTAGACCTGACCCATAGAGATGGAAAGAAAGGATTACAAAAGGAAGAGTATAAGGCACCTACTCTGTTTAAAGAAAGAATGAAGTATCACAACACTCAATCCTTGTGTAGCCAATCTTCTCACACAAACTGTGGAAGGCAGCAGAATGTCAAGATCTTTGTGGCTGGGACTCTACAGACAGCCCACAAGAACAGTGTGCAAAGGAAAATGTGTAGAACAGAGAGGGCAGCAACTATCATTGCTGACAGAAATATACAGTTTAAGAGAAGTGACAGCAGAGATATTTTCATTCTACTTTGATTAAGAGTCTGGTGAAAAGAGAGAGCACCCAGCATCCCCATCTGCATGTAGGGAACTGTCAGTGTACAGATGGTGTATGGCAGAGATTGATATGGGTAAAAGAGAATACTGGATGGAATACAGATATACGGGGATGATTACAGAATAAATAGTGTGGATTATACATTATGCACTTGGTGGAATGGTAGGTGATAAATAGTTACAGTGATTAAGTAGTTGACATACCACATAGCCTAACTGAAATTAAACAGCTGTTCACTTGCATTGCTGTAATCTTGTTCATGGAATGTTTAGGGCGTTCTTATGTCTGTCTGTCTGAGTTCTATCTGGAACAAGTCAGTTATGGTGATGAATGGCAGTCCATAGTAGAGGAGCGTCAAGAGGGAAGGAGGTCTCTGTGACAGGCATGTGACAAAAGTTTATTGCCACACTGCTGTATGATTTGCTGGTGGTGGTCAGAGAGGGTGGATAGGCCTAGCAAGATAAGGTCCTCTTGGTAGGTGGTGTCAGAAGGGCATAGGATGATTCTGCATGACCTTTTCTGCATTCTTTCTAGCTGGTCCCTCTGTGTAGAATTAGTGAGGAGGACCAAGCTGGGAAGGTATAGATGAGCTTAAGTAGAATAACGATGGTTTAGGCATTCATAAGCTCAATTGGCAAGACGCCTTGGGATCTCAGTCGGTGGAGAAGGCACAGAGGTATAAGGAAGATCTGATGAAAGCGCTGACATGATTCTTCTAGTTTGAAGCCTCCGACTACCTGAAGGATGGATGTCAGAGGGCACGATGTTGTCTGCACCCAGGATGATGTGCATCATGACAGTCTTGGTGTGGTTGATGTCACTGGCCATATCCCACTCTTGAAGGCTCTTAAGTAGGTGCTGCAGGGCGCATAAGTCAGGAAAGTTGTTGACATTGATGTCAAAGGTGGAGTCGTGTATGTACATCCAGCGGTGGTTTGTATCCTTCGAGGCGTTATTAATAAGGATAAGGAAGCTGAGTGTCCCCATATTGGTGCCTTGTGGTGCACCTCAGTTTAGGATTAGTGAGTTTGGTAAGGCTATCCTAAAGCGGACAGTTTGGTGTCATCCGGTCAGGAAGTTTGCCCGTCATGAGACAAGACACCTCCACTGACCCAAGTCAACACCATTCTTTATGATGATGTTCTGGTTTACCACAAGGAATATATAAGTCGAAAGGCTACACAGGTGAGTGCAACCCAGGTCTTGCACCCCTCCAAGTTGCAGTAATGAAGCTTGGAGGCTGACAGGCCGGTGATTGGTGGAGCAAGATTTCATGTTTCCAAACTACTGATGGTCTACTGAATCAGCATTGTCAGCATAGGCCTAGTCACACACAAAAATTTCACAGATTAGACGGGATTGGAGTGACTGCAGCAGGGCGTTAAGCTATTAAGAGACTTGGTTGGTGGAGTGGGGCATTTAGATTGTTTGAATGAAACATTACCTATGACGGTTTTTTGTATAGCTAATTCATGGGAGAATTCCTTGTATAGTTTCAATGGAACACACAGGGAGTGTGGTTGAGTGTTTTAAGTCGCCGAGGGCGCTTGGTTACTTGGCTGCGGGAATGGATATCCCAGCAACATTGCTGGTGAGCCACATGAGTGGAGGTAGGAGCTGTTGCAGTCGTTGTATTACGTAACGTTTAAAGATGTGGCTGAAGTAATCCTTACAGGTGCACCCCTATAAAGTTTCTGATCTCTGGTTACTGCATACACACAGAGACAACACTACCCCCTACAGTCAATTCTGATTTCACAAGTCTCTTTCACTGGCCATATTCTTCGAATACAGAGACGAACATTTTCTGTGAGAAAGACCATGCAAACCCAGCACTTTGCTAGACTTAAATTAACCAATTTATGGACCTTTACACAATGTTATATCGAAAATTTCTTACAATAACTCAATGAGGAAAGATTACTAATGGATATAGAGAAACAAAGGGATAAAAAGACACAAAAAACTGATAGAAGCATAAGAGAATAAGAGTGACTGGCGAAATATAGTGGGTTGTAAACAGGCCCGAGAGGGTCAGTACAGTAGTACCCAGCTGATAATTCCAACGCCTCACAGAGCAGCCTTCGTAGGGCGTGTTGCACTCGTATGGTGTTACTAGCGCCAGTTTATTCCTATATTAAGAATATTATAACCGAATGTATTCTGTGTTTACTCGATGTACAGTATTCACTCTACTCGCTTAATCGCCTTCACCTACACTGTATTGTGTAACTTTTAACTACACCATTACGAGACGTTTTGACTTTATATCTTGGCAAAATTTATTTTGATTACATCAGAGTTCATTAAAATCACATTTACGTGATCATCAAATGTTCATAAAACTGCTCATACGTTCATTAAGTAATCTTGTCAAATGTGAATCCCTTACGAGTTCAGACCTTAAAAGATTAACTTTCCTTGGTTTGATTTATAAGTAGCCACTACCATCATGGCTTAGGTTGATACTCTTTCTCCTGTATATATATATATATATATATATATATATATATATATATATATATATATATATATATATTATTCCTTTAAGGAACTCGCAGGATAACAAGTGAGTCACTAGACAACACAAAGGATAATAACGTGTCATACGTAGTCACATACCCAAGTTTCAAGTGACGTTAATCTCAAATAAATGTTATCAGGCATTCACACTTTGTTTAGGGTGTTGGCAGATAAACGAAAAGTGCTTACCGGAAAATAACAATAGATACTTGGAGGGTGCATTGGGGTGTGACATGGGGTCAGCAGACACAAGCAGGATGTGGACATAACACAGTGCTTGCAAGAGCTCGTTACTGTTAACGGAGTTTCACTTACTGTAGAGACTGTTGAGCTTGGGGGGGGGGGACACTACACTTACTGTAGGACTATTGAGGGGGTTACACATACTGTAGAGACTGCTGAGGGGGTTGTACATACTGTAGAGACTGCTGAGGGGATTACACATACTGTAGAGACTGTTGAGGGGGTTACACATACTATAGAGACTGTTGAGGGGGTTACACTTACTGTAGAGACTGTTGAGGGGGTTACACATTCTGTAGAGACTGCTGAGGGGATTACACATACTGTTGAGGGGGTTGCACATACTGTAGAGACTGTTGAGGGGGTTACACTTACTGTAGAGACTGTTGAGGGGGTTACACATTCTGTAGAGACTGCTGAGGGGATTACACATACTGTTGAGGGGGTTGCACATACTGTAGAGACTGTTGAGGGGGTTACACTTACTGTAGAGACTATTGAGGGGGTTATACTTATTGTAGAGACTATATTTGCTGATAACCACGAAGAAAAGTGAAACAAGAGGAGCCCAAGTGCACTTTCGTGTATGATCATATCACCAGGGGAGATACAATTTTTGTATCTCCCTGATAAAGTGACTAGACAGGAAAATGCACTCGGATTTATCGTATCTCATAGTCCTCGTGGTTATCAGCAAATACTAGATCACATGCATCCCTGTAACCTACCGCAATATATATATATATATATATATATATATATATATATATATATATATATATATATATATATATATATATATAATCAAACAAGAGGATTGTGCTTCTTGGAGACAGCGAGACGAATTGAGAAAGAAGGAAAACATGATAATCAGTAATGTCACATCTGCCTAAACCTACGCAGTAGTTTAGTAGTATTTATGCGTAACAGCCAGCGTTATAGCGGCAATTTAAGAACATAAAAGTAACCATCTGTATCACCAACGGAACCGTTTTATGTTGGGGGGTGACCAGATGGCCAAGCCGGATAGGTGCTATGTAGAGTATTTGAACATCTGTCCCTCAGAGCCCAAGAGTCAATTGCGGGAGGCTGGCCCCTCCCCCACCCGACAGCATATTCCCCATCATACATCATACATTCATGCATGTTTGCTATTTCCCGCGATAGCTAGGTAGGACTCGAAACAGACGAAGAAATGACCCAGTTCGCTCGCGTAGATAAAAAAATTTTCTTAAATCTGGTTCTTCAGGACTGTGTTCGTTTTGCTTGGTGTTTTATCATACTTGAATTTTTTGACAAGAATGTTTGCAAATATCACTGCCTCTTTGGTTTTCGTTTGTTTCACGAACAGTTGTAGGGGAAAGAGAAGTCAAGTGAGGTAGACTGAGAAATAGGGTGGAAATCTAAGCAGAAAATCTTTATTGTTAGTGAAGGTGCAGGGGTTCAAGCAGGAGCATATCGGAGATACATGGCTACAAAGGCTACGCAGAGCTCCTGTAGGAGGTATATCTGGCGCGTGTCGCGGCTCCTGGAGTGAGTGGCGGATGCCAGTTTGTGCTTGGGTTGCAGGAGTGTCTTAAACACGGCCGTAGGTCCCGCTGTTACAGCTGCTTCTCATGAGGGGTGAAGGAGATGTCTTACGCACGTCCCGCCGGAAGTGGACGTCGGATGAGACTCAGGGAAACCTGCCAGTAAGAAAACGTCAAGAGGTCACGTAGGAGCATTCTACTGACGGAGAGGTTCCTTAAGGGCGGTACGAGTCTGGAGTCACATGGCCAAGCCTTCAGGTATCGGAGTGGTACACGTCGCTTAGGACAAGTGAACTACCCAGCTCTGTCATCCCACTGAACTGAACTTAAAGGTACAGAAAGGAAAATCTTTCCTAGGAAGGGCAGAAGGAAGGAGGCTGGGAAAGAATCAGTAGGGTGGAAGAGAATTTTAATGGAAGGGAAAGAGCCAGGACTTAAACCAGCTTGCATGGGTCAGATATGAGTTTCACTGAGGACATGACAGGACATGGAGAAGCTTAGGGGTTGGAAGGGATTTTTTTTTTTTTTTTTTACTTAAGGTTAGTGAGGTACGGGTGAGAGTTTGAGGTGTAAGGGGAAAAGTTAGAATGGACGAAGGGTACCTTCAAGCCACAAGCATTGAATTTTTGGCTGGGATTTATTGATTCTGTTTCTCTCGATCAGTATCATCTTGGGCTCTGAGGAACAAATGTTCAAATACCCTACATAGTACCTAGCTGGCTTGTGCGTTGAGGGACAGATGATCAAATACTCTGCCTAGCACCACTTGCGTCACACAGTTGGCTTAGTGTCAGAAAGTCACGGTGGACTGGGTTGGGCATGTCATGTGTGTCCGTGATGGCTAGTGTTAATGAGAGCACAAATCCCTGAGGCACGCTAGGATTCAGTTGAAATTCGGAAGAAAGGTGGGTGTGGGATCTGATCTGCATCTTCCTCTTGTGCGAAAAGTTGCTGTGGAAGGATAAATTGAGTACTTTTTTTTTTAGTAGCTTGGAGCTCCATGCCACACTGTCGAAAGTGTATTTCTCCTATCTGGTGATTAAGGCAGTTTTGTATCAAGTTTGTTTATTAGGATGTATATAATTAATTAGATTAAGAAAGTCCTGTGTCGAGCGGTAAGACCTAAAGCCAAACTGGTTGAGGGTGCGAATGTCTTTGTCTTCTTGATACTAAGTCTTTTGTTGATCAATCTCTTAAGTACTTTTCCCAGAGACCAAAGAGAGCTTATGACCTGTCACTGGCAGGGTCTGTATAGTCTTTATTATGTCTTGGGGGTAAGTATTGTCGTCGCTTCTTTCAAATGAGCTGGAATAGTCATAGGCTAGTGAGGAGTTGTATATGTGGGTAATGGCTGTTCTCATGGAGTCGAGGAGGTGTTTACCAATCTCGGTACCGATACCTGTTGCGTGTTACCCAACAACGCCTTGACTTCGGCATCTGTTATGGAGATGGGTAATATGTTACCTGGGTTTAAGTTAGCAACGTTAATCATTTCATCGGGAGGTGTGGTGTACGTTATACTGATTCCAGGCCATATAACCTCCGAATCTTTGGCGCTTTTCGAGGATCAAATTGATAGCGGGGATCGAGACTTGTTCTCAGTGTTCTTTGATCAGTCTGATAACCTGTTGTAAATTAGTAATGCCATTGGTCTGTCATTTGTTATCAGTGAGCAGGAAAGGGGGTCGGAAATTCCTTGTTAGTATTAAAGTTTTGCCACACGCTGGATTATATTTCTAATGTATCTTGATTTTTTTTCCTCTCCAATCTTGGATTTTTGGATATCTATGAAAATTCCACGAGTCTTGATTTTCATCTACTCATTCATTATGGACAGTAAACATTGAGAACGCCACATAGAATGGAAATATTCGATCCTGATAAGCAATAAAAATAGTTTATGGTTACAATCACTTAGCAACTTATAAATGTGAGTTTAAGACATGCAAGAAAAGCGGCGAGACTTATTATATGTCTTGATCCAGTCTTTGTGATATGATTATCTTTTGGCATAGTCTTATTCTTCTGAATGTGTTATGAGAACGTTATTAGATAAATTAGAACGAGCAAGACATTCAGACTGCCAACTGATACTGTTGCAAACCAGTTACTTGAAAAATAGCCATGGGCCGTCAAAAGGTGCAGATTGTCACTAAAAGCTATTAGTCGGCGAAAGGTGCGTTGCCATGAATTGGAATATATCAGGGTTACTCATTGATCTGAAAAGTTGCATGTGTCGTCAGCATTAGATGAAAGGATGCAACTGTTAAAAGAATAGGGACCTGGTAACCGCATCCAAAAGAGTTGCCAGCGGGCCAGAAAGATCGCCACACCATGTAATAATTTCACGTATGTCATCGGTGATAGAAAGTGCTAATCAATACTTTACCCGTAATACTACAACTGGTAGTTAATTATATGCTGTAATGTAAATCATGTCATTTATTTTTACCTGTTTTGTTTTTTGGGGGGCTGTTATATTTTCCGTGTGGATGCTCCTGGCGACTAGTGAGTCCGGCATCTCGGTGTTCTGGGAGGCCAGTGTCACCGCTGAGATTGAGGTGACAAGATGGACGGCCGAATTCTCTTCCTGCTTACTCTCTTATTCATCATTAGCTCGTGTCATTCTTACAAATATAGGACTTATTTCTACAAACAAAAGGTGAGGTTGAATTAAGATAGTTTCCCAACATTTCAGAGCAATACTTTATGATTGTTACGTAGGGTTATTCAATGTAATTTTCACTCAAAAGTAACTAAAACTTGGGGGGTTTGCCGCCCGCTTGAGTGAGTTATCATCTACATCAAAAGTGGCCACAGTTAAGTGTATGTTCTGTCATTATTTATTACCCAATTTTGATCGTGTTTTGTGTTGAATTTTCGAAAGCTCTTTGATATATTCCTAAATGAACATGATAATTACGCCTTGTAAAAAAATCAAAAACTGGTTGAGCCTAAGCATTTAGATATTGTATGAGAAGTTACTTTATATATTGTGAAGCTAAACTTCGACATGTATTATTCAGGTGTGTAGAGGACAGGATCCTGTAAATAGGAAAAATTTGGGGTAAAGAAAGAAATCTAAGCTTGTAGTCTCACATGACTATACATAACTCGTCTTAGATTATGCATTTCCTGTTAATCATATGTATAATATGCCTTTCACTCACTCACCCAACATCATGAAAATGACATCCATGACCAACTTGTGCAAGCTAAAAACTTGTCATGGAAAATATATAACAGTAAAATCCTTTGGAAGACATTTTGTCTCAAAATGATTTGCAGAATCATACAACTTACAATTCTGTTGAGCTTTTTCTTTAACTATATATTACTTATATGGTGAAGACAATCACATTTTTATGAAAGAATAGAGAAAAAATACGCAACACTGTATAGTTTTACGCAATGAATATAAAACATTTAAACTTGTAAAGGAGAATCACGTGATAGCTGTAAGGGTTGTGACATAAGTTTCTATGGCTACGAATTCCCAACTTTTGATATTTAACATTGTTTAACTAGCTTATTTCAACAGGCAAATTGGTTGACAATAAGACCACCTCATATGGTGTATTTCGACGTAGTTATAGCATTTGTCATGCAGGCAGTTATTGCAGTTGTACTCACAACAGCACTGTAAACCTTTGTAATAACTGTGGCGTTGTGATTAAGGTGTTTCGATTTTATGTTTCGAAATACTCCTCTAGTTCATATTAATGAACCGGCACTAATGTTATTATGCATATCATTTGCTTCATCACTGTGTTGCTGGTGTGTGTGTGTGTGTGTGTGTGCATGTCACTTAGATCATCTGTAGGGAGGGCATATTAAACACACCCTCATTTGATTTTCCAGTACAGTACCACAGAAACATTTTCTTTCCTTCCAGAATTGAATATCGTTCATATAAAGTACTGTATATATATATATATATATATATATATATATATATATATATATATATATATATATAGATAATATATATATATACAGTATATATATATATATATATATATATATATATATATATATATATATATATATAGATAATATATATATATACAGTATATATATATATATATATATATATATATATATATATATATATATATATATATATATATATATATGTCCTTGGGATTACCTCTTGAAAGGCATTTTGTTATCTGTCCCATGGTGGTGGACAGACATGTGGAAAATAATTAGTTACATCTCATGACCAGGAGGGGAATAAACCTGTTTCAAGATATTCTAATGGAATTTCAAAGATTACCCATGGGTTACTGGTGTGTAAATTTACTGTAACTCAATTTATAGACAACCCTTCCCTCTTTTGGAAGGCATTTTGTATATAGTAAAAGTTAAATAGTTATTGTCTGGTTTTTATTTCTGAACAATTTCAGTAATGCACAAGCGGGAAAAGAAATTAGCATTTGATGAAAATATTGGTACAAAAATGCTCTTTCTTTTGCACCAGGAGAGAAAACAGGTAACTTAGGAGCATCGCAGCTTGCAGTAATGAAGAGGCTTAAGAAATCTCAGAAAACATTTTGTTGCAATTGTAAATACCAGAATTAATCCACCTCAAGGAGAAATGATAGGACATTAATTCTCATTTAGGTAATTAGCTTGTAATCAGGGCAGAAAGTGATGGATGTGAAAGTACAAGGGGCAGAAATCATTGCTTCTTTGATATTGATTGAAGGTGGTCAGTAACATTTCCCATATATTGTTAGTAACTGCATTCACTTGGCCTTTTCTTTCCAACTTATCTGCCCTAGCATGATCTCTATATTATTAGCATATTTTTTCATGAAATTATTACCCTTGACTGAACCAGCGATCATTATGTGACAAACTGCATTTAATACTTTGTAGATTTCGGCAAAAAAAAAGATTTTAGTTGCTGAATTCTACATTACATGCACATCCATATGTTACCACATAAATGAAGACATATTTAAACATGCACTAGATTATAGTTCCTCAGGTCTGAATGTTATCATTCGATAAGTACTCATTTATTAATTTTATGTTGGAAATGGAGAACATTCTTCAGTTCATTATGCATAGCAGTAGTTCAGCGACTGGCATTATTGCCGTGCTCCTTTAGTACTTGTATCCTTAGATTACTGAACTTGCTCTTTTAAGTATTTTTAACAGTATTTTGTGGGTATGAATTGGTTTCATGAATTAATGCCTTCATGTATGTTGGTTGTCTTGACATCTCAGTTATGACTCTTGTACCCTGTGCACACATTTTTCTACCTTTTGATGTTGCACAAGTCATTATGTAGTTACTTTTCATACACTCTGTCAGTTACTCTTGTATTGCATTGCAAGTCCTGACCCATTTTTTTTTCCCTCTGCTAATTGACATATGACAGCTTGTTTTTTCATTAATGATCATAATATTCCAGGCTTTGGGCCCATATGAAGGTCAGTAGTCCATCACATAAGGTTGTCTCTTAGTTGTTACTGTATACCTTTATCCATCTGGAACACTTTATCACCAGACACTGACGTTTATACTCCCTCTCCTTCCAATTCTGTTACTTTTGTAGATGTCATCTTGATATCATTATTTGTAGTTGACAGGGGCCTATGATTGAAAGCTCCATCTCTAGCCACTCATCAGTTCTGCAGAGAAGTCACCAAAAACAGTTGGTTGTTCTTGTTAGAGTGTTTAGAAAAGTTTCTGGTCATTGTAAGCAGGCTACTTTACGTAAAATTGAGTAATGAAAATTTGAACGGGCAAAATATAGCCAATATTACTTCCAGATTTCAGTATGGATCATAATATTAAAAGATATGTAATACAGTGTGCACAGAATGCTCTTCAATAGCTTACAGTGAAAGATGATTATGAGATGAGTCTTACATGTAAAGAAGCCAAAAAAGATTATTTTTATATGTTAGAGGCTTTTATAAAGTTGATCTGTGAGTATAGTTAAGCACACAGTGAAGTATGTTACATTTATCTATTTATACAGTATATCTGTTTGAGTATGACTCCATTCCCAGTTTATTGGCAGGGAATAGATACATGCAACATCCAAACATCACTCGCACATTCTCAGGTGTGTTGAAGTGAAAAAATGGACCTCCACATAATTGATTTGTCAAGTTAGGCCTGTGTTTCTTAATCATGCTGGTTCCATGTAAAAATATTCCATTGCATATGATTTCCTGTTCCTCTAGCATCTTCATCTGAAATATCCTTAGCCTTAGTAATTTCTTTTACTACATGTATCCATCTCTCTGACAGTATGCCTTTCCTGCTTGTACCTTCTCCCATCTTCTTGAGCACCCTACTATCTTTAGTCCATTCTGCATGCCCACACCACTTTAATTCCATGAGCCTTTTTAATGGCTTCTTCATACCACATAACCTTATGTTTTTGTTTGATCTATCCTTATAATTCTGCTATATTGTATAAGTTTTTCAACCTCCTTTGTTCTTAGTTTTGACCTCTCCAGACCTCTATGTAGTACACTTCAGTTTCAAATCCATAGATCATTGCTTGGACAATTGTTCCTTTTTGCAAGGTGCTTTATACTCTCTGTGCTTTTTTTTTCCATTCTCTAGAGCACTCCAATTTTTCTCATGACTTGACTTTTAACATGTTCAGTTCCATTACCTTCCTTAGTGAATGTTATATCCAAATATTCAAGCTCATCCACAACTTATAGTTCTTTACCGTGCAAATTGATTTTACTTTCTTGTCATCCATCCCTTTCAAGAGCTAACTTTATACTTTCATTTACATTGCTCTTAGCATCATTTGCTTACATTTATCGTAAAAGCAGCCCACCATTCTATCCAGTCCTTCCCCAGATCTAGCTAATAACCTAGCATCTCATCTGATGTGCTTTACCAATAGAAATATTAGATAAGCATGATGATATCACATAACCATGACATTCTCCCACACAAACAAATGCTACCTCATTACTGAAACTCCTAACAGCATTCAAAGGTCTTTGTATATCCAATTTAGACCCCAAATGTATTGAATGGATGATATATCATCATATGTAGTGGCATCACACATAATTGACTCAATTATTCTGTTAAATACCCAGGTCATTTTAATAGAATGATTTTTATTTCAGGTGGATCATTTCAGCTTTGCTGACCGAGACAGTTATATCCAGCGCTACTTGATCAGTGATGAACACTGGAACAGGAATGGTGGACCAATATTCTTCTATGCAGGCAATGAAGGGGATATTACTTTATTTGCAGAGAATACAGTAAGTTTCATGTGTATGATTGTACAATTAAAAAGTTGGTGTTAGAGGAAGGCTTTCTGTGACATGGAGAAATGGAGTGGAAGCATGCTGGAGGGAGAGAAATAAAGGAAGAATGTGGAATGGTTTATGAGAGGGATGCACGTAAGGATGGATAAGTGAAGACTTTTGCTATGGCCACCCCCTTTATGGGAGTTCCTGAAAGGAATGGGCATCAGAGATAGTGTAGATAGTTAATTTAATTTAAATGGATCTCACATTTGATCGTAATTATGAAACTGGAAAGGAACAGAGGATGGCATTTTCACTACAGTGCTTCCATGTTGAATAGGGGACATTTAACTGATGTTATGCACCAGATAGAACCAATTAGCCTCTTACCATCTTTGCATGAGTCTACCTGCTGCTGCTTGCAGTTTGTGTGTGGAAACTGGCTACTCTTTTCTTAGAACAGCTAGATTATGGGATTCCCTCTATCCTCTTATCTTTTTTCCCTTTCACATATAAAAAAGATTTTCTTTAAGAATCAGGATAACAAACACCTGATTAATTTTTTTGTTAATTCTATTTTTCTTTAACCCTCAAGTTATCCCTGATTGGGGCATGTCTTGCCCTGCCATATATTTTTTATTTATATATTTATTGTACTTGTCGCAGTCTCCTGCATTAGCGAGGTAGCACAAGGAAACAGATGAAAGAATGGCCCAACCCACCTTCACACTTATGTATATACATGAACACCCATGCATGCACATATACATACCTATATATTTCAACATATACATAGATATACATGCACAGAATATACATTTATACACATGTACATATTCATACTTGCTGCCTTCATTCATTCCCATTGCCACCCTACCACACATGAAATAGGGCCCAATCACTCAAAATCTTTTTCACCCCATCCTTCCACCTCCACTTTGGTCTCCCACTTCTCCTCGTTCCCTCCACCTCTGACACATATATCCTCTTTGTCAATCTTTCCACACTCATTCTCTCCATGTGACCAAACCATTTCAATACACCCTCTTCTGCTCTCTCAACCACACTCTTTTTATTACCACACATCTCCCTTAACCTTTCATTACTTACTCTATCAAACCACCCCACATTGCCCTCAAACATCTCATTTCCAACACATCCTCCCTCCTCTGCACAACCCTATCTATAGCCCATGCCTCACAACCATATAGCATTGTTGGAACCACTGAGTTTGGTAAAGTGTGTGAAAGAAGAAAGCTGAGAGTAAATGTGAATAAGAGCAAGGTTATTAGGTACAGTAGGGTTGAGGGACAAGTCAATTGGGAGGTAAGTTTGAATGGAGAAAAACTGGAGGAAGTGAAGTGTTTTAGATTTCTAGGAGTGGATTTGGCAGCAGATGGAACCATGGAAGCGGAAGTGAATCATAGGGTGGGGGAGGGGGCGAAAGTTTGGGGAGCGTTGAAAAATGTGTGGAAGTCGAGAATGTTATCTTGGAAAGCAAAAATGGGTAAGTTTGAAGGAATAGTGTTTCCAACAAGGTTATATGGTTGCGAGACATGGGCTATAGATAGAGTTATGCGGAGGAGGGTGGATGTGCTGGAAATGAGATGTTTAAGGACAATATGTGGTGTGAGGTGGTTTGATCGAGTAAGTAATGTAAGGGTAAGAGAGATGTGTGGTAATAAAAAGAGTGTGGTTGAGAGAGCAGAAGAGGGTGTTTTGAAATGGTTTGATCACATGGAGAGAATGAGTGAGGAAAGATTGACCAAGAGGATATATGTGTCAGAGGTGGAGGGAATGAGGAGAAGTGGGAGATCTAATTGGAGGTGGAAAGATGGAGTGAAAAAGATTTTGAGCGATTGGGGTCTGAACATGCAGGAGGGTGAAAGGCGTGCAAGGAATAGAGTGAATTGGAATGATGTGGCATACCGGGGTCGATGTGCTGTCAATGGATTGAACCAGGGCATGTGAAGCGTCAGGGGTAAACCATGGAAAGTTTTGTGGGGCATGGATGTGGATGGGAGCTGTGGTTTCAGTGCATTATACATGACAGCTAGAGACTGAGTGTGAACGAATGTAGCCTTTGTTGTCTTCCTAGTGCTACCTCACACACATGCAGGGAGAGGGGCTGTCTTTCATGTGTGGCAGGCAGGCGACGGGAATGAAAAAGGGCAGACTATGAATCATGTGCATGTGTATATATGTATATGTCTGAGTGTATATATATATATATATATATATATATATATATATATATATATGTATACGTTGAGATGTATAGGTATGTATATATGTGTGTGTGGACGTGTATGTATATACATGTGTATGTGGGTTAGCGAGGTAGCGCAAGGAAACAGACGAAAGAATGACCCAAACCACACACACGCATATACATACCTATACATCTCAACGTATACATATATATACACACACAGACATATACATATATACTCATGTACATAATTCATACTGTCTGCCCTTATTCATTCCCGTCGCCACCCCGCCACACATGAAATAACAACCCCCTCACCTGCATGTGTGTGAGGTAGCGCTAGGAAAAGACAACAAAGGCCACATTCGTTCACACTCAGTCTCTATCTGTCATGTAGAATGCACCAAAACCACAACTCCCTTTCCACATTCAGGCCCTACAGAATTTCCATGGTTTACCCCAGACGCTTCACATTCCCTGGTTCAATCCATTGACAGCACGTCGACCCCGGTGTACCACATCGTTCCAATTCACTCTATTCCTTGCACGCCTTTCACCCTCCTGCATGTTCAGGCCCTGATCACTCAAAATCTTCACTCCATCTTTCCACCTCCAATTTGGTCTCCCACTTCTCGTTCCCTCCACCTCTGACACATATATCCTCTTTGTCAATCTTTCCTCACTCATTTTCTCCATGTGACCAAACCATTTCAAAACACCCTCTTCTGCTCTTTCAACCACACTCTTTTTATTACCACGCATCTCTCTTACCCTTTCATTACTTACTTGATCAAACCACCTCACCACATATTGTCCTCAAACATCTCATTTCCAGCACATCCACCCTCCTCCGCACAACTCTATCTATAGCCCATGCCTTGCAACCATATAACATTATTGGAACCACTATTCCTTCAAACATACCCATTTTTGCTTTCCAAGATAACTCTCGACTTCCACACATTTTTCAACACGCCCAGAACTTTCGCCCCCTCCCCCACCCTATGATTCACTTCCGCTTCCATGGTTCCATCCGCTGCCAAATCCACTCCCAGATATCTAAAACACTTCACTTCCTTCGGTTTTTCTCCATCGAAACTTACTTCCCAATTGACTTGTCCCTCAACCTTGCTGTACCTGATAACCTTGCTCTTATTCACATTTACTCTCAACCCTCTGTCCACAACCAGGTCTTGCACACCTTTCCGTGATTTTTCCTGTGCCGGTCCATTGACAGCATGTCGCCCCTTGTATAACACATCACTCCATTTCGCTCCATCTCATGCATGACTTTCAGTTTCCTCTTTGTTCAAGCTCTGAGCTTTCAGAACCTTTACCACTTTGTCTTTCCATCACCGTCAGTCTCCCCCTTCTTGTCTCCACTTAATACATATACCTGCTTAGTCATCCTGAAAGGACTTTGATTGAATTGCTTGCATGTGGCTGGATATACCTTCTGTCAGTATGAACTTTTTTCTTTTCTGTGATATAGATTGAATGCCTCCCCTTGGGATGTTATTGTTGTATGTAACTGTAAATGAGTTTGGGACTTGGGATTGTTATTGGTGAAATCTGATAATAAATCAGTTTGGAATTTTTTCTTTTATTTAAAGTTGTGGCTAAAACTTGCAAATAATAGATCATTTATATCATTCGTCTGAATTTTGTGTGAGCTACAGAAATTGATAATATATTTAGTGTTAATTGCTGGTAGTAATATTTTGTAATTTACAGGGTTTCATGTGGGACATTGCCCCAGAATTCAATGCCATGGTAGTCTTTGCTGAACATAGATATTATGGAGTGTCATTGCCATATGGAAACAAATCATTCACAGTAAGTTTGATAATGTATGCACTGAGTTTTGCTTTATAGTTTATGTTTGCTAGTATGTTGCACCTTTCCTTGAATATCCGATATCATGTAGGTGTCTATGCACATTCTTGCTATCTTCATTTAAGTAGAATTAAGGTATTCCTTTGAACTATGTGTAAAAACTACCTGATCTTTTGCCTAAAACTATATGTGTAAAAACTACCCGATCTTTTGCCTAACAAATTACTTGTATTTAAGTTTTCATAATGCATGTGGTAGATTACTATTTACACTGTGACTGAAGGTATTAACCAACTCCTCCAGCAAGTGGTAATGCCACAAGTAGAAAGTCGCTTTTTGACAAGGCTGCATATGCAGATGGAAAAGTGTAGAGCATCACAAGAACCATCTTGCTCCAGAGGAGCCCACCTTATCCTTTTTCCCACGACAGATACACCGCCGAATTTTTGGCAACTGATGGTTTGGCACCTCCTTTAGTCCGGACAAAATTATGTGAGGGAACTTGAAATTACCGCGGCCACCAGACTAGTTTACTGGGCAGCCACAGATGGCTTTGTGTGTAGGGCGCGCTCATTTACATTCTTTACACTGCACTTGTTGATGGTGATACTGCAATTCTGTGAGATTCTTAGCTTATTTTGCTTAAATTTAACCCTAGCTATGGCTTCTAAGGCATATGAGAGTGTCATTCATGGTGTCAAATGTAAACTCCAGTCCATATCAATCCAAGATAAAGTAGAACTGTTGAAAAAAATGGACCATGGTGTTTCGGTGCGTACACTGTGTGACATCTACAGTATTGGTTCACCAACTGTTTATGATATAAAGAAGCAAAGGGAGAAAATATTGAAATTCTGTGCAGACAGCGATTCCAAGAAGCAAATGCCGATTAGAAAAATATGAAAGATGTTGAGTACTGAGCACGATCGAGTGATGATGGAATGGTTTTGACAGCGTTGAAGTGATGGGAGTGGACTAGTCTGGTAGCATCATAATGGACCAGTCTAAGTTGTATAATGAAGGATGGCTTCAAAGGTTCAAGAACTGTCATGGAATTTCCATGAATAAAGTGTGCAGAGAAAAGTGGTCTGCAAACCACAGAGAAGCTGCCAAGTATGTGGACAAATTTGCGAAACTCGTAGCATACAAGCACCTCAGTCCTGAGCAGGTATATAATGCAGACAAAACTGCATTATTCTGGCAATGCACACCCAGGAAAACACTAACAACAGAAGACCAAGAAGATGCCATAGGATTCAAACAATCTAAGGACAGACTTACCATCTTAGGGTGCTCAAACATTTAATATTTGTTTAATTTAGATTTCTAGCAGTCCATGGCATACTTTAGACTCATGGGAGATGTATAATTAGTGGGTTAGAGGTGTGTTGATGAATTATCATTAGGTGACTACAGTTGGTCCAGCAAAATGGTTAATCTGGCAAGGCTTTGGAACCAAGAGTGTTGGAAAATCGGTGGTGTACCTGTAGTTTGAGGTGCATCCTTGAGGCTGCAGGAACTCCATAAAAGGTATTCTGATTTTATGTGATAGATATAAAGAAGATTGTTTGGGCTGACTTATTGAACCGAAAAGCAAATAGTAAGACTAATTTGAGTTTTTTATGAAAAGTACTATATTTATACTTTCAAAAGTAAGTGAACTTATAGATATGTTCCTCATTTGTTCAGTATTTCTTCCAGGGTAAACACTAACAAAAACAAAATGTTGAAGTAAGAGTTTTAAGTGGGGCAGGGGACTTTGAAGAATTCACATATGTTTCAAAGGAACATATCTTGTATTAATAACAAATAATTTTTGCTTCAGGCACCCAAGTACACTGGTTACCTTACTTCAGAGCAAGCATTAGCAGATTATGTTGAGCTGATTGTGTACTTGAAGTCTGCTATTCATGGAGCAGAAAAAAGTGCAGTTATTGCATTTGGAGGATCGTATGGAGGAATGCTGGCAGCTTGGTTCCGCATGAAGTATCCTCATATTATCCAAGGGTGAGGCAGCTTTCTTTTCAGCTTAAATATGCATGTCATATTGGAATCACGGCTGTACATATATTATCCATACTTATCCTACTGTTGCAGTTTTGGGCTTGTGGATAGTGATTTTGAATGGTCATCCCCATATGAGCTGTGGAGTAGCATGAACCACTGTATTTCTTGTGTATTGAAAAACTCAACCAAATGGAAGAATTGGAAAGATCATTGTACCTTTATCAGTCTTTTAAGGACAATTTCAATAGAATATGCAAGTGTTAGTAAGAGCAATTCCTGTGACAGTTGCAGACCAAATGTTCCTGCCCATGTTTAAAGGATCACATGCTTCCTTTACTGACAAGAGGCATTTATGTGTTGCCAGATGATTACCCCAATTTTAACTATAACACAGGAGTATCAACAAGGCTCATTTGCCCATAGATAACTGGGGTGGGAAGGCTGTATGCACTCTTCCCACCTTGGCCTCTGCCTCATTATGCAATGCAAACATGAGATTGTAATATGTTACTACAGTATCATTATCTAATACATCTAACCATGAAGTATAATAATGAAGGAAGACCCATCTCCAAGTGCAGAGAGGAGTGTTTGTTGGGATGGTGGATACACAGATTAAATGGCAATAGCACACAAAGACTTCAGGGCCTTAGGAGCAAGCCAAGGTTTATTTGTTTAAAATTGACCGAGGACTTTTTTCGTGAAAGGATCCTGATTTTACCCCAGGACCCCTTTTCTAGGAGCTCCTACAGCAGTACTACTTCCATTAGTGGGGAAATGGACTTGTATGGAGTGAGAAGTTTTTCAAAAGTACTCTTTTTTTTGTCAACATTAGATGGTTCAGCCATGCTGAAGGTGGTTTTTTCACTTGCAGTGTATCAGTTGCAGGCCATCTAGTAACACCCATGCCAGGGTTTGAAAGTGTGTGGCATAGTTAGTTGGTTTGTGTTATTTAAATGGCTTATACTGTCATGCTTTTTCTCTGTATTTCAAAATACTGAAAAATACTCTATCTGTGGAAGACAACCTCTAGAATACCTCTGTCCTGTCACTGCTGATCTGGATGCATTTGGCTTCAGCATAAGCATTTGAGGATGTGAAACCACCTGTTATGAATTTTTGTAATTTCATTTAAGCATAGTATATGAGGCTTAAATGAGACTGTAAGGAAAAGAACTGGTAAACATACACAAAGAAAGTATAACCTGGATTTTCTTGCTGTGTTTGAGATAAGAATGAAAGGTAGTGGCGTTTCTTCTAAAGAAATTAGGAAAGATGAATCATGATACACGTTAGAGGGAATGAAAATGATGATGATACATGTTAGAGGGAAAGAAAATACTAAAGAGAGATGTTTAATATTTTTCTAATTTTCTTTCCATGTCTTGTAGACCCAAAATTGACTGCAACTCAATTTGTGTGTCAGCATAGAGTAACAGGATTGAGAAATATTTGGCATATGTAATAATTGATTACTACTATCCTTGCATCATTGCAAAATCTTGTCATAGGACTTACTGATGCTAGGTTGAGAGAAACGACAATATCTAACAAGCCGGAAATGAGGATAGTAATGCATGCTCGCTCAGCAATCATGGTAAAATCTTGTCATTGGTACTTTTAGGTGGTATGTACTAATCTCTTTACAGTGAGCCACTATTAATATAACTTGATTTTCACTCTTTTGACCCTAGGTATTGTCTTTTCTGTATGCCCATGAATATTTGGGCTGCTGATTTTCATTCCTGAGGTACAGTTTACCTGTCTTGCATATAAAACTTGACAGAACATAAGTCATATTACTCATTCTTTGTAACTCTAGATCATTCTGTGGTGAGTGCTATGTGCTAGTCCACCCTTTTGGCACACTTGTAAGTCTCTCTCTCTCTCTCTCTCTCTCTCTCTCTCTCTCTCTCTCTCTCTCTCTCTCTCTCTCTCTCTCTCTCTCTCTCTCTCTCTCTCATCTAGCAAATGGTGTAGCCAGTGGCATATTATATTTATCTGATTATTTGGATATACACTTGATATCAGAATTTTGCTCGTGAGATGATTTTCTTTTTTATACTGTAGTAGCTTTGAAGTACTTAATTGTAAGGAAGTACTCAATTAAGCACTACCTTAGAAGTAGTGGATACATTATACTTAATTGTCATCTTGCAGAGCCGTAGCAGCCTCAGCTCCTATTCTGCAGTTCACTGATCTTACACCTTGTAATAAGTTTGGACAAGTGGTAACAGCAGATTATGCTCGAGAATCAAGCAAATGTGTTGAAGTTATTAGAAAATCTTGGGCTGCCATCAATGCAGTCACTACTGATGGTGAGAATTTTTATCATTGGCATTATTATGTTCCCTTTGGTTTTTGTATGTATGTTTCTACTTTTTAGCATCTTTGCAGTTCCATCTAGTACAGATGAATGAGCCTTAGTGGATGAATGATCCTCATTTGGCGCTTTCCTCTGCTCTTTCTTTTAGAAAGTAATGTAGGAGGGAAAGATTTCCAGCCTCATCCTTCCACCCCTCATAGTGTCCTATGACACAAAGGATACATATACTATATATTCTTGACACACCCCAAAAAGCATTCCACTCAACTCTGTCATATGCTTTCTCTAGATCCATAAAAGCTGCATACCACTAACCTTTCACTAAATACTTTCCATGGTCATCCTTACTCCAAAAATTTTATCTGCACCTCCCCCTGCCTTTCCTCCTTGCTCTTCACTTATTCTGCATTCAATCACTTCCATGACTGTCATTCAATATTCTTCCATACACTTTTCCTAGTGTACTTAACAGACTTATTCCCCTATAATTGCTATAATTCCCTTTGAATAAAGGAACAATAATAGCTTTCACCCAATCCTCAAATGCAACCTTCTGTTTCCATGCTAAATCACATGTAAGATGCATCCACTGTATCACACTTTCTCCTCCATACCTCAGCATTTCAGCCATTATCCCATCTATTCCAGGTGCCTTTACTACCTTCAGCCTTATTATTGCCCTTCTTACCTCCCTTTTTGTTATAGGACCCTGCACTTGTATCCTCTCCCTTCCATCCTCCATGCCCATGCATGTAACAACTGCTGCATCCCTTTCTCCTACATTCATCAGTTCTTCAAAATACCCATTCCATCTTCCTTTCACTTCCATTTCATTCAGCAATTCGCCTTCCTTACTTCTCACATTAACACCTCCTTCCAGTGTAGCATTTTATTATCCTGAAACTTTTTACTTAACTTTCTTTCAAAATCTTGATCTACTCTTCCTTTGCTTTCCTCTGACAGCTTAACATTCTACTTACATATTTTGTATTCTTCCCTCCTCCTTTGCTGAACTTCAACTGTTACATTCCTAATGAGCAATCTACTATATGCCTTTTTCTTTTCTTCCACAGCATTGCTCCTCTCTTCTGTACACCATGCATTGCCCTTTTATATTTGTTTTATTTAATTTTGTTATAGTGACAGAGAAGCTATATTGTAAATGTTTCATTGCAAAGAATTGATGCATGATTTTTTTGCCAAAAAGAATGAAGTATAATGGTGATAGAAATGAATGTTTAAAGATATTATGTAGTATGTTTGAGGAAAGGAACCTGGATGTTTTGGCTCTGAGTGAAACGAAGCTCAAGGGTAAAGGGGAAGAGTGGTTTGGGAATGTCTTGGGAGTAAAGTCAGGGGTTAGTGAGAGGACAAGAGCAAGGGAAGGAATAGCAGTACTCCTGAAACAGGAGTTGTGGGAGTATGTGATAGAATGTAAGAAAGTAAATTCTTGATTAATATGGGTAAAACTGAAAGTTGATGGAGAGAGATGGGTGATTATTGGTGCATATGCACCTGGGCATGAGAAGAAAGATCATGAGAGGCAAGTGTTTTGGGAGCAGCTGAATGAGTGTGTTAGTGGTTTTGATGCACGAGACCGGGTTATAGTGATGGGTGATTTGAATGCAAAGGTGAGTAATGTGGCAGTTGAGGGAATAATTGGTATACATGGGGTGTTCAGTGTTGTAAATGGAAATGGTGAAGAGCTTGTAGATTTATTTGCTGAAAAAGGACTGGTGATTGGGAATACCTGGTTTAAAAAGCGAGATATACATAAGTATACGTATGTAAGTAGGAGAGATGGCCAGAGAGCGTTATTGGATTACGTGTTAATTGACAGGCATGCGAAAGAGAGACTTTTGAATGTTAATGTGCTGAGAGGTGCAACTGGAGGGATGTCTGATCATTATCTTGTGGAGGCTAAGGTGAAGATTTGTATGGGTTTTCAGAAAAGAAGAGTGAATGTTGGGGTGAAGAGGGTGGTGAGAGTAAGTGAGCTTGGGAAGGAGACTTGTGTGAGGAAGTACCAGGAGAGACTGAGTACAGAATGGAAAAAGGTGAGAACAATGGAAGTAAGGGGAGTGGGGGAGGAATGGGATGTATTTAGGGAATCAGTGATGGATTGCACAAAAGATGCTTGTGGCATGAGAAGAGTGGGAGGTGGGTTGATTAGAAAGGGTAGTGAGTGGTGGGATGAAGAAGTAAGATTATTAATGAAAGAGAAGAGAGAGGCATTTGGACAATTTTTGCAGGGAAAAAATGCAATTGAGTGGGAGATGTATAAAAGAAAGAGACAGGAGGTCAAGAGAAAGGTGCAAGAGGTGAAAAAGAGGGCAAATGAGAGTTGGGGTGAGAGAGTATCATTAAATTTTAGGGAGAATAAAAAGATGTTCTGGAAGGAGGTAAATAAAGTGCGTAAGACAAGGGAGCAAATGGGAACTTCAGTGAAGGGCGCAAATGGGGAAGTGATAACAAGTAGTGGTGATGTGAGAAGATGGAGTGAGTATTTTGAAGGTTTGTTGAATGTGTTTGATGAAAGAGTGGCAGATATAGGGTGTTTTGGTCGAGGTGGTGTGCAAAGTGAGAGGGTTAGGGAAAATGATTTGGTAAACAGAGAAGAGGTAGTAAAAGCTTTGCGGAAGATGAAAGCCGGCAAGGCAGCAGGTTTTGGATGGTATTGCAGTGGAATTTATTAAAAAAGGGGGTGACTGTATTGTTGACTGGTTGGTAAGGTTATGTAATGTATGTATGACTCATGGTGAGGTGCCTGAGGATTGGCGGAATGCGTGCATAGTGCCATTGTACAAAGGCAAAGGGGATAAGAGTGAGTGCTCAAATTACAGAGGTATAAGTTTGTTGAGTATTCCTGGTAAATTATATGGGAGGGTATTGATTGAGAGGGTGAAGGCAGGTACAGAGCATCAGATTGGGGAAGAGCAGTGTGGTTCCAGAAGTGGTAGAGGATGTGTGGATCAGGTGTTTGCTTTGAAGAATGTATGTGAGAAATACTTAGAAAAGCAAATGGATTTGTATGTAGCATTTATGGATCTGGAGAAGGCATATGATAGAGTTGATAGAGATGCTCTGTGGAAGGTATTAAGAATATATGGTGTGGGAGGCAAGTTGTTAGAAGCAGTGAAAAGTTTTCATCGAGGATGTAAGGCATGTGTACGTGTAGGAAGAGAGGAAAGTGATTGGTTCTCAGTGAATGTAGGTTTGTGGCAGGGGTGTGTGATGTCTCCATGGTTGTTTAATTTGTTTATGGATGGGGTTGTTAGGGAGGTGAATGCAAGAGTTTTGGAAAGAGGGGCAAATATGAAGTCTGTTGTGGATGAGAGAGCTTGGGAAGTGAGTCAGTTGTTATTCGCGGATTCATGTGAGAAACTGCAGGAGCTGGTGACTGAGTTTGGTAAAGTGTGTGAAAGAAGAAAGTTAAGAGTAAATGTGAATAAGAGCAAGGTTATTAGGTACAGTAGGGTTGAGGGTCAAGTCAATTGGGAGGTAAGTTTGAATGGAGAAAACTGGAGGAAGTAAAGTGTTTTAGATATCTGGGAGTGGATCTGGCAGCGGATGGAACCATGGAAGCGGAAGTGGATCATAGGGTGGGGGAGGGGGCGAAAATCCTGGGAGCCTTGAAGAATGTGTGGAAGTCAAGAACATTATCTCGGAAAGCAAAAATGGGTATGTTTGAAGGAATAGTGGTTCCAACAATGTTGTTTGGTTGCGAGGCATGGGCTATGGATAGAGTTGTGCGCAGGAGGGTGGATGTACTGGAAATGAGATGTTTGAGGACAATGTGTGGTGTGAGGTGGTTTGATCGAGTAAGTAACGTAAGGGTAAGAGAGATGTGTGGAAATAAAAAGAGCGTGGTTGAGAGAGCAGAAGAGGGTGTTTTGAAATGGTTTGGGCACATGGAGAGAATGAGTGAGGAAAGACTGACCAAGAGGATATATGTGTCGGAGGTGGAGGGAACGAGGAGAAGTGGGAGACCAAATTGGAGGTGGAAAGATGGAGTGAAAAGGATTTTGTGTGATCGGGGCCTGAACATGCAGGAGGGTGAAAGGAGGGCAAGGAATAGAGTGAATTGGATCAATGTGGTATACCGGGGTTGACGTGCTGTCAGTGGATTGAATCAGGGCATGTGAAGCGTCTGGGGTAAACCATGGAAAGCTGTGTAGGTATGTATATTTGCGTGTGTGGACGTGTATGTATATACATGTGTATGGGGGTTTGTTGGGCCATTTCTTTCGTCTGTTTCCTTGCGCTACCTCGCAAACACGGGAGACAGCGACAAAGCAAAAAGAAAAAAAAAAATGCAGTATGATGTGGTTTGATCAAGTAAGCAATGAAAGGGTATGAGAGAGGTGTGGTAATAAGTAGAGTGTGCTTTAGAGAGCTGAAAATGATGTGCTGAAATTGTTTGAGCCTATGGAGAGAATGAGTGAGGAAAGGTTGATAAGAAGTTGATAAGAGGTTGTATCAGAAGTGGAAGAAATGAGAACAGGGAGACCAGATTGAAGATGGAAGGATGAAGTGAAAAAGATTTTGAGTAATTAGGGCCTGAAAATTCAGGAGAGTGAAAGGCATGCAAAAGATAGCGTGAATTGGAACAATGTGGTATTCTGGGATCGATATGTTTTCTGTGGAATGAACCAGGGCATGTGAAGTGTTGGGATTTGTAAGTTCCTGACATTACCTTGCTAACACAGGAAACGGCTGATCAAGTATGAAAGAGAAGTGTAGTATTTGTAATTTTAAGAAGTAAAAGTACCTTATGGAAAAATGAATTACATGTAGATTACTAAGATTTGAGATTTTCGTTTAGAAAAGGAAAAGTGATTTATTGTTGCACACCACTGAACTGACTTTCTTTTGCTAACCACAAGCTTTTGAGAATTTGAAGGTCCAGATTCTATTTTGCCTGTATCTGAATATTATTGAATGAACTTCCATAAGACAGAAACATTTGAATACTTTTACAAAATTCATTAGATGCAAAGGAAAGGAAGGTGCTCTTAGGCCTCTGTAGGAAAACAGATGATTTAAGCAGAAGTAAGAACTTGTTAGTGGGAAAATGGTAGTTGTGAGTATAAAGTTTGATGAGTTATTTGCATAAAGCCAGTATTTTGCCTTTGTAGGAAAACAGATGATTTAAGCAAAAGTAAGAACTTGTTAGTTGGAAAATGGTAGTTGTGAGTATGAAGTTTGATGAGTTATTTGCAGAAAGCCAGTATTTCAACAGGTAATGTTCTTTGAATATTATAATGTAAGTTATAGCCACTAGTTAGATACTAAAAGATGATAAACTTGTGTATTATTTCATACAGAGGGAGGGATGGGATGGCTTACAAATGCCTGGAAACTTTGCCAGCCACTTAAAGCACAAGAGGATGTCAAGAACCTAAAGGATTATCTGACAAATGTGTGGACTAATTTAGCCATGGCTGACTACCCATACCCTGCAGACTTTCTGGCACCACTCCCTGCAAACCCCATCAAGGTATGGTGAAGCTCCCATAGACAGTAGGTGTGGCATTATGACAGAAGGGGATGTTTACTATGTCTAACATGATTTCCTAAATCCTGAATTTGTCTGAAACAGTTTTCCATTTTGTTTGTTTGGCTTAACATACTGCAACTATTGTTTCTCTGAGAGGGGTCATTCTAGATCATACATATAAGCAATATATCAGGTTTATGTCCAGTTTGTCTTAAGAAACTAACAGGAAAAGATTTCATGAGCCACTGGAGAGAGTGCACATACCTTAAGTTCCCAAAATTTTCCAGATTTTTGTAGATTTTGCAGAACAATATGTAACAGGCACTAGACATGGGCCAGTTTTGATAAATACCCTAATTCATGAACCATACCCTCTGCCATTTAGACAGCCTCCTATATTTCTTATTAACTAATTGCCTGAGAACTATTTTATAAGCTGTAACCAGTTCCCTAAGAAGGATTTTATGAGTCATATCCAATGCCAAATCAAGTGATGCATTTTCAGCTGTTTGTGTCAGTTATTGTGCAATTGGCTTTTGATATGCATTAATTTTCCCAGATTCATAGAAATGTGTTAGTTCTTGTTAAAGGAGTTAAAAGATATGCACTGAAAGAGTAAATGGTTTAAAACGGATGAAACTTTGGCATCGCAGTTAGCCACAGTTTAGTTCAAATAGTATCTTTGTAGTAGTAGGAAGAGTATGTATGAGAGGGCTTAAGAGGAGAGGGAGTGCTGAAATGGTTTGGAGAAATGGAAAGAATGAATATGGAGAGGCTAATCAAGTGGTTTTACTTGTCAGAAGTGGTGGGAACATGGAGAAGAGAGAATCCAGAGAGAAAATGGAAAGTGAAAGATATTGTGAGTGATCAGGGCCAGAACATGCAGGATGGTGTGATATATGCATAGGAAAGAGTGTATTGAAGCAAAGTCATATACATGGTGTAACATGCAGTCGATGAGTTGAACCAGGTCACATGAAATAGTTAAGGGAAATCATAGAAGTGATATATGGGTTAAGTTGTGGATAGGGTTGCTGCTTGTTGTGGTGTATTATACATGACAGCTATGGAGTGGATGTGAGCAAATGAGGCCATTTTTGCCTGTTCCATTTGTTACTTCACTGCATGGGAAATGGTGAAGATACAAAAAAGGCTAAGTTGGTCTTCTGGGACTTTGAGTTCAAGTACACTTCGACCCAGAAGTTTATATGATCTGTGTTATATATGTTTTAAAGAGAGTCCTTGAATATTGATCTCCATAGTGTTTCAAATGAGATGACAGTTTTTTAGGTTTTTTTATTTCTTTCACTGAGATCTATCTGTTACCTGTTTCTAATGCCTGTTCCCAACTGAAACCACCTCAAAGTGATGGCCATGGCAGTAAAGCCTCCAAAAATAGTAAACTACAGTGCTACTTCTTAACCTTTAGTGCTTCACCCTTAACAGGCCACTGGCAGAGGGCAACTCTAACACAGTCTCTACTGACTACTTCTACCTAAAGCTCCTGTCTAACGTTCTTACCCACTACTTCTACCTAGTATTTCTACCTATTGCTTCTGCCTAAATGTTCCAACCTATTATGTCCATCTGTTGCTCCTACCATTTTATCAAAAGGCAGGAATAGTGCTTACCACAGGAAAATCTAGAGTTACAAAGAATGAGCAGTATGAGTTTTGTTAAGTGTTATATATGACAAGGAGATATTGTATGTATGTGGACATAATATCAGTGAATTGGCTATAATTGCAAGGCATCATCTCGGCAGGAATGCTGACTAGGGTCTTTGTTGAATATTAATCTCCTCCTGATGAAGCATTTGCTGATCAGTTCTACTGGCAATATCAAAGTATTAATAGGATTGGTCTCTGCCTCTGAAAAGATATAGATCTGTTAAGAGGTGATGAATCCTGCATGCCACCTAATACCAGATCATGCACGTAGTTGTATTAGCTTGGAATTATATGCCACCTCTGTTCTCATCACCAACCATATCCATGTTATGTTGACTCCTTGGTGGTGATACAAAAATCCAAAGCTTAATCAATATGAAATGCTAATCACAGAGCATAGTTTTGCTCATGTAAATACAAAGTTGATGCTATATAACGGTGTGTATCATATAATGAGGATTGTGGCATTGGCATTTTGTAGTGATTATTAACATGCTTACTCTGTGTAGTTTACAGGTGCTAGGGTTATCTTTTGTTTTAGTCATTGTTGTCTTCATATTGTAAAAGATGTATGAGATTGGGATATATTTTGGAATCATCCATGTTCTTTTTTAACCTAATGTTCTCAGTGAATGTAGGTTTGCGGCAGGGTGTGATGTCTTCATGGTTGTTTAATTTGTTTATGGTTGGGGTTGTTAGGGAGGTGAATGCAAGAGTTTTGGAAAGAGGGGCAAGTATGAAGTCTGTTGGGGATGAGAGAGCTTGGGAAGTGAGTCAGTTGTTGTTCGCTGATGATACAGCGCTGGTGGCTGATTCATGTGAGAAACTGCAGAAGCTGGTGACTGAGTTTGGTAAAGTGTGTGAAAGAAGAAAGTTAAGAGTAAATGTGAATAAGAGCAAGGTAATTAGGTACAGTAGGAGTGAGGGTCAAGTCAATTAGGAGGTAAGTTTGAATGGAGAAAAACTGGAGGAAGTAAAGTGTTTTAGATATCTGGGAGTGGATCTGGCAGCGGATGGAACCATGGAAGCGGAAGTGGATCATAGGGTGGGGAGGGGGCGAAAATCCTGGGAGCCTTGAAGAATGTGTGGAAGTCGAGAACATTGTCTCGGAAAGCAAAAATGGGTATGTTTGAAGGAATAGTGGTTCCAACAATGTTGTATGGTTGCGAGGCGTGGGCTATGGATAGAGTTGTGCGCAGGAGGATGGATGTGCTGGAAATGAGATGTTTGAGGACAATGTGTGGTGTGAGGTGGTTTGATCGAGTAAGTAACGTAAGGGTAAGAGAGATGTGTGGAAATAAAAAGAGCGTGGTTGAGAGAGCAGAAGAGGGTGTTTTGAAATGGTTTGGGCACATGGAGAGAATGAGTGAGGAAAGATTGACCAAGAGGATATCCTATATGTCGGAGGTGGAGGGAACGAGGAGAAGTGGGAGACCAAAGTGGAAGTGGAAAGATGGAGTGAAAAAGGTTTTGTGTGATCGGGACCTGAACATGCAGGAGGGTGAAAGGAGGGCAAGGAATAGAGTGAATTGGATCGATGTGGTATACCGGGGTTGACGTGCTGTCAGTGGATGGAATCAGGGCATGTGAAGCGTCTGGGGAAAAACCATGGAAAGCTGTGTAGGTATGTATATTTGCGTGTGTGGACGTATGTATATACATGTGTATGGGGGTGGGTTGGGCCATTTCTTTCGTCTGTTTCCTTGCGCTACCTCGCAAATGCGGGAGACAGCGGCAAAAGAAAAAAAAAAAAAAACTTATAATTTATCTTAAGGGTTTGATATGATTCTTGTAGTGCTGGCATATCCCTTCTGCAGGATTTTTATGCTTTGATTTGTTGTTATTTTCTTCAGATGGTACTGGGGATAGGTGAGGATTCACAGTTACATACATAATCTGTCTAGTTTATTCATATACTGTATAATATATCTTGCTTCTTGGTAGATCAGCAAAATAACTGAAAAAAATGGATAGTATAGTTGGGACTTCAGTCAGTCACACAAGAGCTCGCAATCATCTTCAGTTTAGAACATTCAAATTACAATTGGTGAATGATACATTAAATTGTATTTTTCATATATAGTGTTTTTCTCTGTACAGTTCTCCCCAGTAGGTCCATATTTAATTCACGTATGATTTTTAGGCTCACCTCAAGTGCTCGCTGCAAATGGAAGTAATAGGTTCCTTCACCCACACATTTTCTCTTGTCATTATAGCAATCATCATAATCATGAAATACTTTAAGCATGAAATTCACCTATATTTTAAGTTATGGTCGTATTTCTTTGTATTGATGGTCATGTTACGTTGGATAGATTTTAGATAAGGTTATATCTTAGACTGTTCTCTCTTTTGTCACAGGTGTTATGCACTCAGTTGACTGATCCAGGACATGAACCTAAGGCACTGCTACAAGAGCTGTTTAGTGGACTCGCTGTATACTTTAACTTCACTGGTAAAGCCAAGTGTATGAATGTTGACCAGCAAGCAGATGTTCGCCTGGATGATCGTGGATGGGATTTTCAGGTTAGTAGAGCACATTCATGTAGCAGGAAGGTTTGAATAAGTAGTGTTTAAGTATACTTAAATCATTATAAGCTGAAATTGTACCATTTATCAACTTCAGAATATTTTAATTTGTTTATATTCTCTTATGTATGTTGTAAAAATATATTTTTTTCATATTATTACATGATTGCTTCTACCATCTTAGTAAAGTAGCAGTATTTAGTTTTCATTCCCTTTTTGATTTTATTTGTTGTGTGAAGAGTTATAGGGGTGATGAACATTAGAAAAGAACATACCATAAACTCTTAAATCTGAAGTATGTTAAAACCATAGTACATGACCGAACACCTCATAGTCATAAGGAAATCCAAACAACTTCATTGTTTTCAGAATACATGAAACACATATCATGATATGGTGGGGTTAATGGTGACCTTGTGAGGAAGAGCTGCACAGTATTTTGTTTATTTTTGTTAGAAATTTCAGAAATTGATTTATTTTTCATATGAAACCAACTACATTCTATGTAAAATTGTTTGCTGTTTCACATGGGACCAGAAAAAATATTTGGATGTGAGGTCATGCATTTTAGTTTTCAGTACAGTCAACTTGCATGGTTTAAGTTTTTACCATTACACTTTATTTTTTTCATTTTTTATTGTTCACATGGTTAGTATAAGTGTCTTGGTATGTTATGATGGTTTTGGAATTTTGCTAGCATGTACAGTTTTTCTGTAAGTGATTTTAGAAAAAAATATATTCCCATGTACTCTTTTAGTGTACTGTCATATAACATGATGGAAGTATGCAGTATAATCTTTTAGTGTTGTACTGTTACTATAAAACTACAGTTTATAACAATCTTACCTTTTGGTGTGATGTTATATGCAAGACAGAGTTGCATGTTGGGCAGCTTTAATGACGTTGGAGGAGCAGATGATTGAACTATTTGCAGTATGCAATTGCTGTGCACCACTTGGCTAGGGAAAAGAGGCAAGGTGATGCCAAGAAACAGACGAAAAAAGGCCACATTCACTCATCACGCTCGGTCTCTAGCTGTCGTGTGTAATGCACCAAAGCCACAACTTTCTATCCATATCCAGGCCCCACAGACCTTTCCATAATTTACACCTGACAATTTACATGCCCTGGTTCAGTCCACTGACATCACGTTGAACTTAGTATACCACATCATTCCAATTCACTCTACTCTGTGCACGCCTTTCATCCTCTTGCATCTTTAGGCCCCAATTGCTCAAAATCTTTATGACTCCACCTTCCCACCTCCAATTTGGTTTCCTGCTTCTCCTTGTTCCCTCCACCACTGACACATATATCCCTTTTGTCAACCTTTCCTCACTCACTCTCTCCAAATTTCCAAACATGAACACAGCCTTTTCTGCTCTCTCACCCACTCTTTTTATTGCCACAGATCTCTCTTACGCTTTTGTTACTTAATTGATCAAACCACCTTGCACCACATACTGTCCTCAGATGTTTCATTTCCAGCACATTTACCCTTATTATAGCCCATGCCTCACAACCATATCAAATTGTTGGAACTACTTATCCTTCAAACGTACCCATTTTTGCTCTTTGAGATGACATTCTCTCTTTCCACACATTCATCATCACTCCCAGAATCTTAACCCCCTCCCCCACCGTATGACTCATTTCCGCTTCCAAATCCACTCCCAGATATCGAAAACACTTCACTTCCTCCAATTTTTCTCCATTCAAACTTACATCCCAGGTAACTTGTCCCTCAACCCTGCTGAACTTAATAACTTTGCTCTTATTCACATTTACTTTCTACTTTCTACTTTCACACACTTTTCCAAACTCAGACATCAACTTCAGCAGTCTCTCTCTCAAATCAGCCACCAGTGCTGTATCATCGGCGAACAACAGTTGACTCGCTTCCCAGGCCTTCTCATCCCCATAAGACTGCATACGTACCTCTCTTCAAAACTCTTGCATTCACCTCCCTAACCATCCCATCCATAAACAAATTAAACAACCATGGTGACATTACGCACCCTTGCTACAGACCAACCCTCACTCTGGGAACCAATTACTTTCCTCTCTTCCTGCTCATACACATGCCTTACATCTTTGATGAAAACTTGGCACAGAAATAAGCATATACACAGGATCACATCTGGGTCTTTCAGTATGTTAATGCAAAGCATTACCCTTAGACTGAATTTAACCATGATTCTGATATGACCCTTTTATCATGCTTTTAAACAATTTTGTATATTTTCCAATTAATTTCCTATATAATTTAGAATGGATAACTTTTGTTATCTCAGAATGTGAAGGAGGCTGTGAATTACAAGATTAAAGAAGGTTTGAGTGTATTGTACCAGTGAATTGTTTGCCAAGTTTCATTTCAATTTGCTTTTAGATGAAGTCTTACACAAACTTATAACTTTGAAAGACAGGAAGGATTGCATTTGTCTCCATAGGGATGGACACAAAAGCAAAGATACATCTCAGGAACACTGGACTTCACTGGAAATAACTAGATATATGTTATTAGCACTTAAGGTGAAAATTAAACCTCATTTATGGTGTCAGAATGATCCATTCATTTTGTAGGCATGCACTGAGATGGTGATGCCATTTTGCTATGATGGCATAGATGATTTCTTTGAGCCATCTCCGTGGGATTTCAAGGCATATGCAGAGAACTGCCATCAGTCATGGGGTGTGTATCCCCGACCTCTCATGGCTCCTAAGATATATGGTGGAAAGGATATTTCAGCAGCCAGTAATATTGTTTTCAGGTAGGAAGGTCCTCTTTTTTTCATTTTGTGTTGTCTTTTGAAATAGGATCAATTTTTTTCATCATCAGCTTGTGTCTCTTATGATCTCTTAAATGAAAATATTGCTTTCTTAGATTGACACCTGTTTTCCTTTTTACAGCAATGGTTTGTTAGATCCATGGTCAACTGGTGGAATTATGTGGAATGTGAGTGATTCTGTGGTATCTGTGATCATACCTGAGGGTGCACATCATCTTGATCTAAGAGGCTCAAACCCCAGTGACCCACAGTCAGTCATTGATGCAAGGATGTTAGAGAGGGCATTCATTAAGATATGGATTGAGAGCCATGTATCTAAGAAGAGTGCTTAAACTTACTTTGTCTCGTCCAGGCAGGACATTTTTCTTAATGAGATTCTCTTAATAACTAATGAAGATATCAACCTGCCTGTATGCTAAACACCATTTACCTCACAAGGTAGGATGAACTTGTATACTCTCAGGACTACTTTCATACAGAACTTGTACTGTGTATCTTTTCATGTCTCCATTCTGGCACCTGTCTAACTCTCATAACCCTTCATTATATCATCCTTCATGGTATGTTTTTGGACAGAACCATTTCTACTTCTTTACACTAGTTTTCCCTTTTTTCATACGTATTCACCATTTCCTGTATTAGCGAAGTAGTGTTAAGAACAGAGAACTGAGCCTTAGAGGACAAATCCTCACTTGGCTTCCTTCTTTGTTCCCTCTTTTGGAAATGTAAAAACTGTAGGTGAGGATTTCCAGCCCTCCACTCCTTTTATGGAGCATTGTATGAACAGTGCCTGACAGTCAGATGTTACTGACTGCTCTTTTTAACAAGTCTCTTGTTAGAAGGAAAGTTCCAGAGGAATGGAAGCTTGCTTATGCACCGCCCATTTTCAGAACAGGAAGCAAAGCACTGCCTGGAAATTATCATCCGGTTAGCTTAACCTCTGTAGTTGGTAAACTTATGGAGACTGTCATTCAGGATAAGATAGTAAACCATTTTGTAAATGATAGAATTAAAGATTCTCAGCATAGTTTTCCAGAAAATCGCTTATGCCTGACAAATCTGCTTGATTTTTATGTTGGTGTAGTCAGCATGTGTGATGAAAGTAAAACAGTTGTCATGTCTAGATTTTCAGTAAGCTTTCGATGAAGTTCCATATCAAAGGTTACTAACTTAGTCACATGTTATAGATGGGTTTGTACTTTGTTGGTTAGGAAGCTAGTTGAGTGGCCATAAACAGAGTTGTGATTAGTAATCAAGCCTCATAAAGGTTAGACATAACAGGTGGTGTGGTACAAGGATCAGTTTTAGGAAACAGTTCTATTTTTCATGTATATGAATAATGTTGATAATGTGCTGCTTTGTAAGATATCAGAATTTCCAGACGATACTGAGTTGGGAAGTAAATTTACACCAGAAATTGAATGTCTGCAGTTTCAAAGGTACTTAGCCAAAGTGATTGGCTGGGTTCACATGTGGAAAATTTATTTTTGTCAGTTTGTGCAAAGTTTTACATATCTTTAGTAGAAATGAAGAGGCAAGCTGTAATATGAATTCTCTTGAACTGCAAAAGGTTAATAAGGGAAAGGACTTGGGTGGAATGATCACTGGTGATTGAAACCCAAGTAAGCATTGCACAGAAGCAGTTGAAGGGGCATACAAGATGCATTGATTTATGGGTGGGGCTGTCGAATTAAGTCCAGGGAAATTACCCTTACTCCTTACAAGTCATTAAAGCAACTGCAGTGTGAATAGTTTGTTTAGGTTTGGTCGCCCTCCTTGAAAAGAGTCATGGATCAAATGGAGAGGGAACAGAGGTAAACTGTTAAGATAATACTTGGACTGAGAAACAAATCCTACGGCCTAAATCTGTGTCATTTAGAAAAAAAAGGCCAAGAAGTGATGTAATACAGACGTTCAGAATTATAAAAGATTTCATTAATTATATTTTAACAAGCTACTTCAGGAAAGATTCACCTGATTTCACTTGTAGTAATGGTTACAGACTCGTGGGCAAACTTTTCACCTCGAATGAAGCGAAGTTCTTTTTCTAAAACAGGCTTATTGATATATGGAATGGTTTACCTGTAAAAAAGATGGTTGAAAGTAGTGCTATAGATATGATATATACGCTTAAGAATAGAGACGATAAATATTTCCCGTCAATTCCATGGCAGATATTATTTGTTCTCCCATAGTGACATGAAAAGTTTACAGTATTTTTTGTCTTGAATATATATGTTTTTTATTCTTACCTCATTGATTCGTGAGTTTCATATCTCTTCCTCTAAGACAAACAGGCTTTGTATTGTGTAATCTAATTTATGTATATATGTAGTGCTGTGATATGTATAAATCTGTGTAACGTGTATACTTTCAGGTGAAGGTGTAGGAAACATTAAAGTTATGAGTTTCTTTGATGACCCATTAGTAAAGAAATTTTTGTTTTGGGGATTCATTAAGGGATTTTTAAGGCATACCCCTTCATAGTATGCCCTGCCTTTTGTTTGTATGTGTAGCTAGAAGCCAAAGTTGAAATTTTCAATAACTGGATGACATTGAGGAAACCATGAGTGAGAACTCCCATGTGCTTAAGGGAACTGTGATAATTATAGTTCATTAATGGTGTTAGTATTACAAAAAGTGTATAATGTTTTGTAATCATGAATGTAGTATTTATAGTGACAAATACTTGTATAGTAGTTTGTTGGAAAGATGTTTAGAGAAATGTAGTTTGTAATAGTTCCATTAGTATATCTTAAAGTTTTGTACACTGTGAATTATGGCTGTAATGAATAATCTCAAGAATTTAAGAAAATTTATAGAATCTTAATTTCAAGAAAGTTGCTGTGAAAAATTATAGTTAATTGAAAAAGCATATGAGAAGTTTTGAAATATTGAAGTGTACTAAAGAGTATCTGCATTCTAATGTTTTGAAATTTTGTTCAATCATACAATCCAAGGATCCTTTTTATTGGACTCCTGTGGATTCAAGGATGTGTTCCAATAAAACAAGGAAATAATGGACCCCATTAAAGTAAGAATTTTCTGTAAGACAGTAGCCTTTTTTGTCCAGTGACAATGATACAGCCTTGGAAATGGAGTCTTCTAACACCAATAGCAATAACACTAAAGAGCAGGTAATCATTCAGAGTATTTTTAAGATGAAAAAACCTTTTGTTTTAAAATTGAAACAACATATTCAAACACTTTTATACTTGAAATAATCATGGAAAATATATCAGAATGCTCTCAGTTACCGATACCCAGTAAAACGATGCAAACGATCACATGATACTTTATAATTGACTTCATTTAACAGCATAATTAAAGGTCATAAAGATAAGCAAACGATATTTTAACGGTAGATTTGAATTCAGCGTGAAAAATACTCATGAGTTTTTAAAGGAAATCTATTCTGAGAAAAATGCCGAAGAATGCAGGGTATTTTTTAGCTCAAAGTTTTTGCTTCAAAATTGAATCATATAATATTCAAAAACTTCTATACTGGAAATAATGATAAAAAATATGTCCAGTAAAGATGATGCAAATGGTCAGATGATAATTTAGAGTTCACTTCATAAAACAAGCATAGTTAAAGGTCATTAAGACGACCAAACAATATTTTAAGCCTAGATTTGTATTCGTGAAAAATACTCCTAATGAGTTTTAGGGGAAATCTCTTTATCTGAGAAAAATGCCAAAACTTCCAGGTAATAGTTCAGGGTATTTTCTAGCTCAAAAAACTTTTTTTAAAAATTGAATCATATAGTTTACAACCTTTTCTATACATGAATTAATCATGGAAAATATAATGTTCTCAGTTACCGATAGATACCCAGTAAAAATGATGCAAATGATACTCTAAAATTCAATTTATTAAACAGCATAATTGAAGATCATACACACAACCAAACAGTATTTTAAGCATAGATTTGAATTCAGCATGAAAAATACTCCATGTAATGAGTTTTTAGATTAATTCTATTTTTCTGAGAAAAATGGCAAAAATTGCAGGTAATGGAATAGTTTAGGGTATTTTTTTTAGCTCAAAAAACTTATTTCTTCAAAATTGAATCACATGGTATACAAACACTTCCATACTTGAATTAATCATGGAAAATATATCATAATGTTCTGAGTTACCAATAGATGCCCAGTAAAAACAATGTAAATGATCGGATGATACTTTAAGATTGACTTCATTACACACCATAATTAAAGGTGATAAAGATGAGCCTAGATTTGTATTCAGCATGAAAAATACTCTTTCATATGAGTTTTTAAATGAAACCTATTTTTCTGAGAAAAATGCCAAAAATTGCAGATAATTCAGGGTATTTTTAGCTCTGAAAAGTTATTGTTTCAAAATTGAATCATGATATTCAAACACATCTATACTAGAATTAATCATGGAAAGTATATCATAATGTTCTCAGTTACCGATAGATACCCAGTAGAAACGATACAAATGATTTTAGAATGATTTAAAACTCTAAATTTAACAGCTTTTTTAAGGGTCATCAAGAACACCAGACAATATATTAATTTCAGATTTGTATTTAACATGAAAGATATGTCTAATATTGAGATTTTGAAGGAAATGTATTTTTTTTTTTTTTTGAGAAAAATACCAAAAATAACAGGTCATACTTCAGAGTATTTTCTAGCTGGAAAATAAAATTTTTGTTTTGAAATTGAAACATAAGAAATTCAAGCACTTCTGTACTTAAAATAGTCATGGAAAATATATGAGAATTCTCTCAGTTACCGATTTGTACCCTGTGAAAATGATGCAAATGACCAGATGATTCTTTAAAATTGACTTCATTTAACAGCATAATTAAAGGTCATAAAGACGACCAAAATACTCCTAATAAGTTTTTAAAGGGAATCTATCTTTCTGAGAAAAATGCCAAAAATTGTAGGGTATTTTTTCACTCAAAAAACTTTGTTTCAAAATTGAACCATATGATACTTGAATTAATTATGGAAATACATTATAATGCTCTCCAATACCGATAGATACCTTGTAAAAATGATGCCAATCATCAGATGATACTTTAAAACTGACTTCATTAAACAGCTTAAGTAAAGGTCAGAAAGACAACCCTCAGAATTTTTTAGGTTATTCAAAAACTAATTACAGTACTGAGGGTGTACACATGACATAACAACCACATGACACGTCATACCTGTCTCTAACTACTTATTGGACGCTACAGGAAGGGAGTTCTACATTCATGGGGCTTCCATCTCCTGAACTTTCTGTGCACATGACTTAACAACCACATGACACGTCATACCCGTCTCTAACTACTTATTTGACGCTACAGGAAGGGAGTTCTTCATTCATGGGGCCTCCATCTCCTGAACTTTCTGTGCCATCACTTAGCCATTGCCATCACTTAGCCATTTACTCCTTTGCAAACTGCTAGCATTAACTGCCTCATTAGTTAAATTATTCATTCCATCCACCACTCAAACACTAAATCTGTACTTCATAGCATCCTTTCCAATATTCTATGTACCCAGCTTTTAGTTTTGGACTCTGGATACTTTAGTGCTGCATTTCTTGAAGAATTGTTCCTCATCATTATCATCCAGCTGATTAAGAAACTTGAAGGCTGTTTTAAAAGTCTTCATTTCCTCTATGGTGGACAGCTTTGTAGCCTTCAGCCTCTCATTGTATCTCAATTTTCTTTATTTAGATACCATCTTAGTTGCTCTTCTCTGTACTATTTCATTCAAAGATTTCTGCATTTTAGGTGTGATGACCAGACTTGTGTGACATAATCCAGTTTTGGTCTGATATCGGTAGTGAATGATTTTAAGAACATGCTCTTGTCCGTATATTTTATTGTAGTTCCTATTTTTGGTAGCAAACAGTTTATGTGTAGCTCAGTCAGTAAAGTAGACACGTTGTAGACCCCTAGATCTCTTTCACATGCAGCACATGCAGATTTCAGTCATTTATTTCCCACTAGATAATGATTATACCAAGGCCTTTTACTTGGACTGAATCTCATCTTCCATTTATCTGACCAATTTTGGAGTTTGACCAGGTACCCAATACACTGATGAAATCATTCTTTATTTCCCTCATGATCTTGTCATCGTCTGCAACCATGTTTTAATTTGATTCTAATCCATTAGGCAGATCATTTATATACACCAAGAAGGGCATGGTCTTTAGTTGCATTTTTGTGTGGTAATTACCTTTCACCTATTTGTCAGCACCGTGTATTTATCTTGTCGAAACTACCGAGTCCATCCTCGGCAGTGGATGGCCCAGTCATATAGATTGGCAGTGACAGATAGTGGAAAATCACGTGTTATACCCTGGATGATTAATCATCACACCTGTAATTGAGTATTCATTGACACAAGCTTTATAACCAGACCAACAAAATTATTAATGACTTACATTTTTGTTCTGTGGTGTGGGTATATCTTTCGTCTAGCAATGGAAAGACTGATAGGTGTGGTAGGCACATAAACACAGCGAAGATAATTATGCTATATTGATAAGTGCATAAAGCTAAAAGGAGCAGGCGATGAAATAAGGCAGGAGTCTCATGGTGCTGCTTCAGGAGAGGGGAGGCATTGCCAGTGTCCCAGAATGCTGCTGTGAGAGATAGGAAACATTGCCAAAGTCCCAGAATGCTGCTGCAAGAGGGAGGAGGCATTGCTGAGGTCCCATGATGCTGCTGTAGAAAGGTGCTGAGAATGAGGTCCTGTTGTGCAGCTGCAGGAGGGAGGTTGTGTTACCTAGTCCCTCTGGAGCTGCTGCAGGAGAGAGGAGACATTGCCAAGGTCCATTGGTGCTGCAGCAGAAGGAAAGTGGGGGTTGCCAAGGTCCCATGGTGTCGCTGTAAGAGGGAAATGGCATGCTTAAAGACATTTCGGCAAGAGTTGTGCCTTGATATCTATAGTTTGAACCCTATGATGACGATCATTGGTATTCTACTGATAAGGTCCATCAATCTGCACTCACTGTTCCCAGATTTCGCATTCATAACCAAGGTCACTCACACCAGCTAGATGCGTCTATGTAAGTATATTGTAAATTCTAGTGTTGCCGCCGTGTTGGGATCCCTATGTGAACTATGATTGCAAGTGAGAGGGCTCTTGAACGACGCTGGGAGTCACTATAGCTGCAGGTAAAAGGTCTTGGATTGAAACTAAGGAGGCTTTTGCTATGCTCCCCACTTTTTCCCTTGTGATAGGTGGCTGTATATGCAGTGCTGAGAGAGAGAAAGAGAGAGGATTTGAGAATGTTCACATCCCTGGGTAGTGATGATGGTTCATAATGTCACACATTGCTTGTATTGAGCTGGATAGTGCATAGGAAACTGCTAGATCATCAGGTTGACGATGACATCCGGGGATGGGGCTGGTTTTGATAAGAAAAAGAGAAGGGAAAGACAGCTTTGTATTACAGCAAGGAGGGAAGAGGCAGATCACAGACGGCAGAATTTGGTGTGGTCAGGTCGAAAAGGGTAAGGTTGTCAGTTGAGCTTTCGTGAACATAGATTTTATAACTAAATTAGTGAAATTATTATTAGGTGTAATGCTTTTGTAACATTGTGTCGATGTCTCTATTCTCTAAGAATTCGAAGACAGGAGAGGGGGATGGGATTATAGAAACACGGTTAACACAGTGATGCTATTTGTTACATTAAAGGACGTGAAGATTCCAATACTTGCTACTTCTGGTTTAGGAGTAAGCAGAGAGTTTAGGGAGGAGTAATGCTGCTGCAGGTGGGAGGAAGATCCAGTGAAAGTGTTGCAGGAGGGAAAAGGCGTAGTTGAGGTCCTGTTTTGATGCTGCGTGAAGGTGTTGCTGAGGTCCCATGGTGTTATTGCCGAGGAAAAGGTGATCCTGAGGTCTCTTGGTGCTGCTGCAGGAAGAAGTCCCATGATGTAGTGCAGGAGGGAGGAAGGGAATGTTACCGAGGTACCCTGGTGATGGATGCTGCATCACGGCCGAAGGACAGTTAGGTCACACAGAAAGTGGCTAGAGACATTTTCAGGTGGAGTTCCACCGTGGTGCCTGTAGCGGACCGACGTCAACGATCCTATTTATCTTTTGGTTGGTTATTTCTGCTTTAGGCCTATCGACTGCCCGAGTCATCGAGTCCGTCAGTCATTTTACATCCGGCTACCAAACTGAAAATTCGGAAAATATGCGCGCTGTCTGCATGTTTAGTTAACTTGTGGTTCCTGACGGACATGGTGGCGATGCACCCACTTTTTTTCAATGCCCGTCGATCTGCCCACGACACGTGCTAGTGCCGCGCCCACCGCCAAGATCACTCTGCCTGCCATTTGAGTGGGTGGACGTGAGCTGTAACTATAAACAAATGTTTCCCAACAGATAAGTGACTGTACGTGGGCTATGACTGCGTGGGCAAGTAGGGATCAGCAGCGACGCGGAAAATGACTATGGCTGGGGAAGAAGGGCTTTGGGGGCAACGCTGAGTATTTTGTTACCAGAAATTATACACAACAGAACATAGCAGTCACATTAATTGCTAGTTTGCTCCAGTCGCATCAATCTTCCCTGAGTGGTTTTAAATATGCAGCTAGAACAAGGAGAGGATAACTGCCTGGTTTATTTATTTTAACTTCCCCTTTTAATGGCTAGGCTAGAATAGGTGTTTTGTTTTACTATTGTTTCTCATATGAATAAGAATATGGCTGTAGATGGGTTCGACAAGGATCCTCAGGTCAACATTTATCTGACCTTCCCATGTACAGGATTGTTCAGGTGTTTAGATTTTGCCTCTACTTCAAGCTGTTTTCTATCCCATTACGTTGATGCGAACACCACAGATGCTGGGTGTGGGAATGCTTATAGACAACTATGTATACAGGTGGTGGACGATGTTACGGGCATTAGTGGGATTTTTTTTAACTACCTATTTCTAGAGTGATTATCCAGTGAAACGAAACCAAAGTAACCTTACTTCACTTCGATATAAACTAGAAATATATCCAAATTTAACATAATTTCGAAAGGATAAGCTTGCATCTTTTTTCTTTCTTTTTTTTTCACGAATACATCTTTTTCCAGCGATAGTTGACTCGAACACACACACACACACAACACAAGCACAGAGGTCTTCTTCCTGTGCTGACGCTGGGTGTCACCAGGTCCATTACTTAGCATTGCTAACATTTTTGTGTGATGGTGGCAGCTTGCCGACTTCGGCCATGGTGTATCAGATTATAGTGGTATGTAACAGGCGGCTGGGAGCTATATAGTATAGTAGCAAGGACTTGTAGTGGAGGTAAAATCTAAGTGATGGTGACAGGAGATTGAGGATTGACTAGCGAAAGGAGCGAGGTGTTGTAGTAGTGATAACTGTACAGTTGTAGCGCAAAGGATTGCAACGGTGGAAGAGCCGCAGTGGTAGTAGGGAACAGCTTGGTGTTGAGGTAGTTATGTGGTGGTAAAGGATAAGCTGATGGCAGGATGATAGTAGTATTGCCATGGGACTGAAATGGTGACGAGGTGTTGAAAGACAGTGTTGGCTGAAACAGTGATTGTGTGGTTGTACACACACACACACACACACACACACACACATATATATATATATATATATATATATATATATATATATATATATATATATATATATATATATATATATATATATATTTCCCTTATTGCAGGATGAACTGGGCTACCTGTGGGTGAACTACTGAGCCCAAGATCTTGGTGAGCCTGTGCGTGACTCATGGTCAGCAACTTTAACCACTACTGCATCGGTTACAAGGTGAAAGGTAAAGAAAGCCATACTAGTGTAATGGTGACGGAGTTTTGTAGTTACCTGAAAGTTGTGTTCATAGGGGAGTAATCATTGTTGGAAGGGAAATTAGTGGCCGCAGGGGAGTTTAATGTATGAAGGGGAAAGTAGTAATGAGAGAATATAGTGGTGGGGGAAGATTGTATTGCTGGGAGGGAATAACACCGACAAAGGGAGAAAGTGGCGGCGATAAGGGAATGTAGTGGCAGATAGGGAAAGAATAGTAATCAAGGGGAAAATATGTAGAAAGTTAACGAGAGAACCATTTCTATAAAGGAATTACTGTGTTGTTTGGTGACAATAGTGGTTGGTAGGGGAAACCAGAGTTGGCAACGGAGTACACAGTTGGCAGGGGAGTTTGTGTCAACCATGGGAGAGGTCATAGGCAGGGGAGAATAGCAAAGTCAAGGGAGTCTAAATTTACTAAAGGGGAACCGTGCTAGCTAAGGAGAATGCTAGCACGGGTTATACTGTTGGGAGGAGTTACCCTGTTGATAGGAGGGTATGATGCTGGCAGGGGAATGTAACGCTGGCAAGGTATAGTGTTGGTAGGGGATTGTAATGTTGGCAGTGGAGTGTAATATTGGCAAGGGTATATGATGTTGGCATGAGATTATAACGCTGGCAGGGAAGTATCACGTTGGCAGGGGGGGGGGGAGTGTGATGTTGGCAAGGGTGTATACCGTTGGCATGGGAGAAGAAATGGGGTGAGAGGGAGCGGTGTGGTTGCCGGCCGGTGCCAGCAACATAAAGGCACTGGGGCAAATACTGCGGTACTTCCCTGGCAGCTGCCCTCCCGCCCCTCCCACACCAACGCGAGGGAGGGGCTGCCACCAGCCGGCCACATGCATGCAAGCATAATTAATCCCTTTGAGCACTGAGGATACGACCCTGGAGCGCGATGACCCTTGAGGAGGTCAGGTCATCGTACCCAAGGCTGCTACGTGTCGACCCAGTTCTCCTTAAGACTTGGCCTTAGTTCATCCGTGTTCTTCTAAGGGTTATTTCTTTTTTGTTCTTGAGGTTGTTTGTTCTCCGTTTTGTTCCGTTGGCTCTTCTTCCTGATCATGAGTTTGTTCTTGTTATAGTGGTTGTTCTCTTTGTTCTTCTGTGCCTTCTCTTCCCTCCAGTTCCTCATTAATTGTCCTGCCTCTTCTGTTCTTGTTTGTTCTCCATGTTCCTCCTAGTTCTTTATGTTTTTCATGTGACCATCCACCCTCTTCCTTTCACACTTGTTATCTCTCCTGTTCTTCAGTTTCTTTATCTCCAGCTCCTGATAACTGTTGTCTCTGTTGTTGTTGGCTGGCCTGATTTTAGGGGATCCTCTCTCTCTCTCTCTCTCTCTCTCTCTCTCTCTCTCTCTCTCTCTCTCTCTCTCTCTCTCTCTCTCTCTCTCTCTCCCTTGTTCATCAGGGTTTCTGTATCCCCCCCCAACGAATGCCATTATCAGTTCTAGTGGATCCATAAGTGCTTCGTTCTCCCCGATCTGAGTGAGTCTTATCAAAACCTTCTCCCCCTGTTCCTCCAAGTAGTGTGTGTGTGTTCATTCTTCCTCGACCGTGTGTTTCACCTCGCTGTTCGTTCTCGCTGTTCTTATGGTAGCTCTCACGTCTCTTCCATTACCCAAGCGTGTGTGTGTGTGTGTGTGTGTGTGTGTCTCCTTTTTCGTGCGGTATATTCTACCATCGCTCCTCGTACGTGATGTATGCATGCCATATACCCTATTTGCCGTTCATGGCAGGTGATGTGTGTGTGGTGACGCTGGCATATCTGGGACATGAATCGCTGATGGCTTGAGCCAAATAGCTCCTGCCCTTCACACGCCGGTCAGGTCCTCTCTCTCTCTCTCTCTCTCTCTCTCTCTCTCTCTCTCTCTCTCTCTCTCTCTCTCTCTCTCTCTCTCTCTCTCTCTCTTGCCGACGTCATTAAAGATTAATCCAGTAGGAAAAAAAAAGGCTGATAGTTAAATCTATGTGTAAATA
>NC_092229.1:8899994-8909994 GCF_036320965.1 Panulirus ornatus
ACATAACACATGATAGTAATTACTGTAGACATAACACATGATAGTAATTACTGTAGACATAACACATGATAGTAATTACTGTAGACATAACACATGATAGTAATTACTGTAGACATAACACATGATAGTAATTACTGTAGACATAACACATGATAGTAATTACTGTAGACATAACACATGATAGTAATTACTGTAGACATAACACATGATAGTAATTACTGTAGACATAACACATGATAGTAATTACTGTAGACATAACACATGATAGTAATTACTGTAGACATAACACATGATAGTAATTACTGTAGACATAACACATGATAGTAATTACTGTAGACATAACACATGATAGTAATTACTGTAGACATAACACATGATAGTAATTACTGTAGACATAACACATGATAGTAATTACTGTAGACATAACACATGATAGTAATTACTGTAGACATAACACATGATAGTAATTACTGTAGACATAACACATGATAGTAATTACTGTAGACATAACACATGATAGTAATTACTGTAGACATAACACATGATAGTAATTACTGTAGACATAACACATGATAGTAATTACTGTAGACATAACACATGATAGTAATTACTGTAGACATAACACATGATAGTAATTACTGTAGACATAACACATGATAGTAATTACTGTAGACATAACACATGATAGTAATTACTGTAGACATAACACATGATAGTAATTACTGTAGACATAACACATGATAGTAATTACTGTAGACATAACACATGATAGTAATTACTGTAGACATAACACATGATAGTAATTACTGTAGACATAACACATGATAGTAATTACTGTAGACATAACACATGATAGTAATTACTGTAGACATAACACATGATAGTAATTACTGTAGACATAACACATGATAGTAATTACTGTAGACATAACACATGATAGTAATTACTGTAGACATAACACATGATAGTAATTACTGTAGACATAACACATGATAGTAATTACTGTAGACATAACACATGATAGTAATTACTGTAGACATAACACATGATAGTAATTACTGTAGACATAACACATGATAGTAATTACTGTAGACATAACACATGATAGTAATTACTGTAGACATAACACATGATAGTAATTACTGTAGACATAACACATGATAGTAATTACTGTAGACATAACACATGATAGTAATTACTGTAGACATAACACATGATAGTAATTACTGTAGACATAACACATGATAGTAATTACTGTAGACATAACACATGATAGTAATTACTGTAGACATAACACATGATAGTAATTACTGTAGACATAACACATGATAGTAATTACTGTAGACATAACACATGATAGTAATTACTGTAGACATAACACATGATAGTAATTACTGTAGACATAACACATGATAGTAATTACTGTAGACATAACACATGATAGTAATTACTGTAGACATAACACATGATAGTAATTACTGTAGACATAACACATGATAGTAATTACTGTAGACATAACACATGATAGTAATTACTGTAGACATAACACATGATAGTAATTACTGTAGACATAACACATGATAGTAATTACTGTAGACATAACACATGATAGTAATTACTGTAGACATAACACATGATAGTAATTACTGTAGACATAACACATGATAGTAATTACTGTAGACATAACACATGATAGTAATTACTGTAGACATAACACATGATAGTAATTACTGTAGACATAACACATGATAGTAATTACTGTAGACATAACACATGATAGTAATTACTGTAGACATAACACATGATAGTAATTACTGTAGACATAACACATGATAGTAATTACTGTAGACATAACACATGATAGTAATTACTGTAGACATAACACATGATAGTAATTACTGTAGACATAACACATGATAGTAATTACTGTAGACATAACACATGATAGTAATTACTGTAGACATAACACATGATAGTAATTACTGTAGACATAACACATGATAGTAATTACTGTAGACATAACACATGATAGTAATTACTGTAGACATAACACATGATAGTAATTACTGTAGACATAACACATGATAGTAATTACTGTAGACATAACACATGATAGTAATTACTGTAGACATAACACATGATAGTAATTACTGTAGACATAACACATGATAGTAATTACTGTAGACATAACACATGATAGTAATTACTGTAGACATAACACATGATAGTAATTACTGTAGACATAACACATGATAGTAATTACTGTAGACATAACACATGATAGTAATTACTGTAGACATAACACATGATAGTAATTACTGTAGACATAACACATGATAGTAATTACTGTAGACATAACACATGATAGTAATTACTGTAGACATAACACATGATAGTAATTACTGTAGACATAACACATGATAGTAATTACTGTAGACATAACACATGATAGTAATTACTGTAGACATAACACATGATAGTAATTACTGTAGACATAACACATGATAGTAATTACTGTAGACATAACACATGATAGTAATTACTGTAGACATAACACATGATAGTAATTACTGTAGACATAACACATGATAGTAATTACTGTAGACATAACACATGATAGTAATTACTGTAGACATAACACATGATAGTAATTACTGTAGACATAACACATGATAGTAATTACTGTAGACATAACACATGATAGTAATTACTGTAGACATAACACATGATAGTAATTACTGTAGACATAACACATGATAGTAATTACTGTAGACATAACACATGATAGTAATTACTGTAGACATAACACATGATAGTAATTACTGTAGACATAACACATGATAGTAATTACTGTAGACATAACACATGATAGTAATTACTGTAGACATAACACATGATAGTAATTACTGTAGACATAACACATGATAGTAATTACTGTAGACATAACACATGATAGTAATTACTGTAGACATAACACATGATAGTAATTACTGTAGACATAACACATGATAGTAATTACTGTAGACATAACACATGATAGTAATTACTGTAGACATAACACATGATAGTAATTACTGTAGACATAACACATGATAGTAATTACTGTAGACATAACACATGATAGTAATTACTGTAGACATAACACATGATAGTAATTACTGTAGACATAACACATGATAGTAATTACTGTAGACATAACACATGATAGTAATTACTGTAGACATAACACATGATAGTAATTACTGTAGACATAACACATGATAGTAATTACTGTAGACATAACACATGATAGTAATTACTGTAGACATAACACATGATAGTAATTACTGTAGACATAACACATGATAGTAATTACTGTAGACATAACACATGATAGTAATTACTGTAGACATAACACATGATAGTAATTACTGTAGACATAACACATGATAGTAATTACTGTAGACATAACACATGATAGTAATTACTGTAGACATAACACATGATAGTAATTACTGTAGACATAACACATGATAGTAATTACTGTAGACATAACACATGATAGTAATTACTGTAGACATAACACATGATAGTAATTACTGTAGACATAACACATGATAGTAATTACTGTAGACATAACACATGATAGTAATTACTGTAGACATAACACATGATAGTAATTACTGTAGACATAACACATGATAGTAATTACTGTAGACATAACACATGATAGTAATTACTGTAGACATAACACATGATAGTAATTACTGTAGACATAACACATGATAGTAATTACTGTAGACATAACACATGATAGTAATTACTGTAGACATAACACATGATAGTAATTACTGTAGACATAACACATGATAGTAATTACTGTAGACATAACACATGATAGTAATTACTGTAGACATAACACATGATAGTAATTACTGTAGACATAACACATGATAGTAATTACTGTAGACATAACACATGATAGTAATTACTGTAGACATAACACATGATAGTAATTACTGTAGACATAACACATGATAGTAATTACTGTAGACATAACACATGATAGTAATTACTGTAGACATAACACATGATAGTAATTACTGTAGACATAACACATGATAGTAATTACTGTAGACATAACACATGATAGTAATTACTGTAGACATAACACATGATAGTAATTACTGTAGACATAACACATGATAGTAATTACTGTAGACATAACACATGATAGTAATTACTGTAGACATAACACATGATAGTAATTACTGTAGACATAACACATGATAGTAATTACTGTAGACATAACACATGATAGTAATTACTGTAGACATAACACATGATAGTAATTACTGTAGACATAACACATGATAGTAATTACTGTAGACATAACACATGATAGTAATTACTGTAGACATAACACATGATAGTAATTACTGTAGACATAACACATGATAGTAATTACTGTAGACATAACACATGATAGTAATTACTGTAGACATAACACATGATAGTAATTACTGTAGACATAACACATGATAGTAATTACTGTAGACATAACACATGATAGTAATTACTGTAGACATAACACATGATAGTAATTACTGTAGACATAACACATGATAGTAATTACTGTAGACATAACACATGATAGTAATTACTGTAGACATAACACATGATAGTAATTACTGTAGACATAACACATGATAGTAATTACTGTAGACATAACACATGATAGTAATTACTGTAGACATAACACATGATAGTAATTACTGTAGACATAACACATGATAGTAATTACTGTAGACATAACACATGATAGTAATTACTGTAGACATAACACATGATAGTAATTACTGTAGACATAACACATGATAGTAATTACTGTAGACATAACACATGATAGTAATTACTGTAGACATAACACATGATAGTAATTACTGTAGACATAACACATGATAGTAATTACTGTAGACATAACACATGATAGTAATTACTGTAGACATAACACATGATAGTAATTACTGTAGACATAACACATGATAGTAATTACTGTAGACATAACACATGATAGTAATTACTGTAGACATAACACATGATAGTAATTACTGTAGACATAACACATGATAGTAATTACTGTAGACATAACACATGATAGTAATTACTGTAGACATAACACATGATAGTAATTACTGTAGACATAACACATGATAGTAATTACTGTAGACATAACACATGATAGTAATTACTGTAGACATAACACATGATAGTAATTACTGTAGACATAACACATGATAGTAATTACTGTAGACATAACACATGATAGTAATTACTGTAGACATAACACATGATAGTAATTACTGTAGACATAACACATGATAGTAATTACTGTAGACATAACACATGATAGTAATTACTGTAGACATAACACATGATAGTAATTACTGTAGACATAACACATGATAGTAATTACTGTAGACATAACACATGATAGTAATTACTGTAGACATAACACATGATAGTAATTACTGTAGACATAACACATGATAGTAATTACTGTAGACATAACACATGATAGTAATTACTGTAGACATAACACATGATAGTAATTACTGTAGACATAACACATGATAGTAATTACTGTAGACATAACACATGATAGTAATTACTGTAGACATAACACATGATAGTAATTACTGTAGACATAACACATGATAGTAATTACTGTAGACATAACACATGATAGTAATTACTGTAGACATAACACATGATAGTAATTACTGTAGACATAACACATGATAGTAATTACTGTAGACATAACACATGATAGTAATTACTGTAGACATAACACATGATAGTAATTACTGTAGACATAACACATGATAGTAATTACTGTAGACATAACACATGATAGTAATTACTGTAGACATAACACATGATAGTAATTACTGTAGACATAACACATGATAGTAATTACTGTAGACATAACACATGATAGTAATTACTGTAGACATAACACATGATAGTAATTACTGTAGACATAACACATGATAGTAATTACTGTAGACATAACACATGATAGTAATTACTGTAGACATAACACATGATAGTAATTACTGTAGACATAACACATGATAGTAATTACTGTAGACATAACACATGATAGTAATTACTGTAGACATAACACATGATAGTAATTACTGTAGACATAACACATGATAGTAATTACTGTAGACATAACACATGATAGTAATTACTGTAGACATAACACATGATAGTAATTACTGTAGACATAACACATGATAGTAATTACTGTAGACATAACACATGATAGTAATTACTGTAGACATAACACATGATAGTAATTACTGTAGACATAACACATGATAGTAATTACTGTAGACATAACACATGATAGTAATTACTGTAGACATAACACATGATAGTAATTACTGTAGACATAACACATGATAGTAATTACTGTAGACATAACACATGATAGTAATTACTGTAGACATAACACATGATAGTAATTACTGTAGACATAACACATGATAGTAATTACTGTAGACATAACACATGATAGTAATTACTGTAGACATAACACATGATAGTAATTACTGTAGACATAACACATGATAGTAATTACTGTAGACATAACACATGATAGTAATTACTGTAGACAACACATGATAGGAATTATTGTAAACATAACACATGATAGTGATTACTGTAGACATAACACATGATAGTAATTACTGTAGGCATAACACATGATAGTAATTGTTGTAGACATAACACATGATAGTAATTACTGTAGACATAACACATGATAGTAATTACTGTAGACATAACACATGATAGTAATTACTGTAGACATAACACATGATAGTAATTACTGTAGACATAACACATGATAGTAATTACTGTAGACATAACACATGATAGTAATTACTGTAGACATAACACATGATAGTAATTACTGTAGACATAACACATGATAGTAATTACTGTAGACATAACACATGATAGTAATTACTGTAGACATAACACATGATAGTAATTACTGTAGACATAACACATGATAGTAATTACTGTAGACATAACACATGATAGTAATTACTGTAGACATAACACATGATAGTAATTACTGTAGACATAACACATGATAGTAATTACTGTAGACATAACACATGATAGTAATTACTGTAGACATAACACATGATAGTAATTACTGTAGACATAACACATGATAGTAATTACTGTAGACATAACACATGATAGTAATTACTGTAGACATAACACATGATAGTAATTACTGTAGACATAACACATGATAGTAATTACTGTAGACATAACACATGATAGTAATTACTGTAGACATAACACATGATAGTAATTACTGTAGACATAACACATGATAGTAATTACTGTAGACATAACACATGATAGTAATTACTGTAGACATAACACATGATAGTAATTACTGTAGACATAACACATGATAGTAATTACTGTAGACATAACACATGATAGTAATTACTGTAGACATAACACATGATAGTAATTACTGTAGACATAACACATGATAGTAATTACTGTAGACATAACACATGATAGTAATTACTGTAGACATAACACATGATAGTAATTACTGTAGACATAACACATGATAGTAATTACTGTAGACATAACACATGATAGTAATTACTGTAGACATAACACATGATAGTAATTACTGTAGACATAACACATGATAGTAATTACTGTAGACATAACACATGATAGTAATTACTGTAGACATAACACATGATAGTAATTACTGTAGACATAACACATGATAGTAATTACTGTAGACATAACACATGATAGTAATTACTGTAGACATAACACATGATAGTAATTACTGTAGACATAACACATGATAGTAATTACTGTAGACATAACACATGATAGTAATTACTGTAGACATAACACATGATAGTAATTACTGTAGACATAACACATGATAGTAATTACTGTAGACATAACACATGATAGTAATTACTGTAGACATAACACATGATAGTAATTACTGTAGACATAACACATGATAGTAATTACTGTAGACATAACACATGATAGTAATTACTGTAGACATAACACATGATAGTAATTACTGTAGACATAACACATGATAGTAATTACTGTAGACATAACACATGATAGTAATTACTGTAGACATAACACATGATAGTAATTACTGTAGACATAACACATGATAGTAATTACTGTAGACATAACACATGATAGTAATTACTGTAGACATAACACATGATAGTAATTACTGTAGACATAACACATGATAGTAATTACTGTAGACATAACACATGATAGTAATTACTGTAGACATAACACATGATAGTAATTACTGTAGACATAACACATGATAGTAATTACTGTAGACATAACACATGATAGTAATTACTGTAGACATAACACATGATAGTAATTACTGTAGACATAACACATGATAGTAATTACTGTAGACATAACACATGATAGTAATTACTGTAGACATAACACATGATAGTAATTACTGTAGACATAACACATGATAGTAATTACTGTAGACATAACACATGATAGTAATTACTGTAGACATAACACATGATAGTAATTACTGTAGACATAACACATGATAGTAATTACTGTAGACATAACACATGATAGTAATTACTGTAGACATAACACATGATAGTAATTACTGTAGACATAACACATGATAGTAATTACTGTAGACATAACACATGATAGTAATTACTGTAGACATAACACATGATAGTAATTACTGTAGACATAACACATGATAGTAATTACTGTAGACATAACACATGATAGTAATTACTGTAGACATAACACATGATAGTAATTACTGTAGACATAACACATGATAGTAATTACTGTAGACATAACACATGATAGTAATTACTGTAGACATAACACATGATAGTAATTACTGTAGACATAACACATGATAGTAATTACTGTAGACATAACACATGATAGTAATTACTGTAGACATAACACATGATAGTAATTACTGTAGACATAACACATGATAGTAATTACTGTAGACATAACACATGATAGTAATTACTGTAGACATAACACATGATAGTAATTACTGTAGACATAACACATGATAGTAATTACTGTAGACATAACACATGATAGTAATTACTGTAGACATAACACATGATAGTAATTACTGTAGACATAACACATGATAGTAATTACTGTAGACATAACACATGATAGTAATTACTGTAGACATAACACATGACCCCTTAGGGGCAATATATCCAGGCCAGGTGGATGAGGTCAAAGTCATGTCACCAGCCTGGGTTAAGGTGCTGACTTTTTGAGAGAAGAAAAAATCAAGAAAAATTCAACCAAGCCAAAAAAAAAAAAAAAAAAAAAAAAAAAAAAAAAAAAAAAAAAAAAAAAAGTCTCCTTCCCACGTAGTGTAGTGGTTAGTGTTCCTGACCGTGACGCATTCATGGGCTAGCCCAGGGTCGATCATGGCATAGGTTCGAACCTATAGGTTACGCCAGTTGGTCCACAGTCAACCTCGCTTTTCATTCGTTCTTAGGGTATGGTCGACAAAATGGGCACCTGCTCAGTCTAGTATATATATATATATATATATATTCCTATGAGTCCACGGGGAAAATGAAACACGAAAAGTTCCCAAGTGCACTTTCGTGTAATAATCACATCAGGAGAGACACAAGAGAGAAATATAACAGTCAGTTGATATACATCGAAGAGACTGACTGACTGTTATATTTCTCTCTTGTGTATCCCCTGATGATGTGATTATTACACGAAAGTGCACTTGGGAACTTTTCGTGTTTCATTTTCCCCGTGGACTCATAGGAATATCTTGATCACGCGCAAAATTGTGATCCTTTCCAATATATATATATATATATATATATATATATATATATATATATATATATATATATATATA
>NC_092229.1:8914994-8984994 GCF_036320965.1 Panulirus ornatus
AAGTTTATTTGCAACTTTATAGTAGCTACCATTTCTTGGCAGACTCGTGACTGTAAAATGGTGTGGAGATGGTACCGTTTTAGACGAAAACAGTTTTTATTCATACTTGCCGTTCGAAGCAGAGCATCTCGGGTTAACGTATTTGTTCGTCGAAGATATAAAGTTCCTGACGATCTGCCAGGACCCAGAAGATAGGTTCATGAGGTGATAGGACCCATCTAGCCGATGCCTTTTACTGTGGCAGACACACGATAGCGTAGGAGACACAGCAGACGGTGAAAGAGACATATTAGACACCGTAGGAGACACACCAGTTGGTGAAAGAGACATATTAGACACAGTAGGAGACACACCAGACACTGTGTTTATATCTTTTGTGAATGTATGTTGGGATAGATCTCCCTCGTCGTCTCGCCAACGGGCTTTATTTTTTTTTTTTTCCACGACATAAATGCTTGTGGATTGTGCAGTATCTTGCTATTCTGTCTCTGGTGATAATTCTCCAGTAGAGATGAATTCCAATTCCTGAAAATTACCACTGTAATCTAGAATAAGCTTCTTTCCTTGCCTTGACAGCAGGGGAAAATGAATCACTAGAGATTGGCCGGTGCAACAGCTATTTTACCGCGCGAAAGATTCAGTGTTTACTTCTGTGCAAAACATGGACCCTTGTGGTAGGGCGCGTGGCAAACCAGAAATTATTATCGACTATATGTATAATTTGTCCATGTTCCACAAAGGCGAACATACATTTAAGTTTTGGGGTTTAATGCTGCCTCCTTTAATTATCGAAGACAAATATGAAAATCGCATACGTGAAAAAAAAAAAGAAGCAATGAACAGTTTCAGTAATGGCTTTCGCGCGTGAGGCATCGATTGGACACCGTTAGGCTCGTCATGGCTCCGAAGTAAGGAAGTTGTGTTGGCATCTTGAAGATCTTGATTATGTGTGTGTGTGTATATATATATATATATATATATATATATATATATATATATATATATATATATATATATATATCAAACGTACCTCCCAATTGACTTGTCCCTCAACCCTACTGTACCTAATAACCTTGCTCTTGTTCACATTTACTCTCAGCTTTCTTCTTTCACACACTTTACCAAACTCAGTCACCAGCTTCTGCAGTTTCTCACCCGAATCAGCCACCAGCGCTGTATCATAAGCGAACAACAATTGACTCACTTCCCAAGCTCTCTCATCCACAACAGACTGCATACTTGCCCCTCTCTCCAAAACTCTTGCATTCACCTCCCTAACAACCCCATCCATAAACAAATCAAACAACTAACTCTGGAGACATCACGCACCCCTGCTGCAAACCGACATTCACTGGAACCAATCACTTTCCTCTCTACTCGTACACATGACTTACATCCTCGATAAAAAGAGTGTGGTTGAGAGCGCAGAAGAGGGTGTATTGAAATGGTTTGGTCACGTGGAGAGAATGAGTGAGGAAAGATTGACAAAGAGGATATACGTGTCAGAGGTGGAGGGAACGAGGAGAAGTGGGAGACCAAATTGGAGGTGGAAGGATGGAGTGAAAATTATTTTGAGCGATCTGGGCCTGAACATACAGGAGGATGAAAGGCATGCAAGGAATAGAGTGAATTGGAACGATGTGGTATAACGGGGTCGACGTGCTGTCAGTGGATTGAATCAGGGCATGTGAAGCGTCTTGGGTAAACCATGGAAAGTTTTGTGGGGCCTGGATGTGGAAAGGGAGCTGTGGTTTCGGTGCATTACACATGACAGCTAGAGACATTGTGAACGAATGTGGCCTTTTGTCTTTTCCTAGCTCTACCTCGCGGGGGGATTCTATTTCATGTGTGGCGAGGTGGCGACGAGAATGAATAATGGCAGCAAGTATGAATATGTACATGTGTATATATGCATATGTCTGTGTGTTTATATGTATGTATACGCTGAAAATTCATTTGCATAGGTATATATATATATGTATTCCAAAAGAAGGGACAGAGAAAGGGGCCAGGTGAGGATATTCCCTCAAAGTCCCAGTCCTCTGTTTTTAACGCTACCTCGCCAATGCGGGAAATGGCGAATAGTTTGAAAGAAAAAAGAAAAAGATATATATATATATATATATATATATATATATATATATATATATATATATATATATATATATATATATATATGAGCAGACATTTGTAGGTTTTCTAAAATTGCTGAGCTTGAAGTGGTTCATATGTTGTGTACCATGACATCCAAGTAAGGCTAGGTACCCACATTTTGGTTGCCCAACCCTTGCTCGTAGTCACACACAGACACACACACACACACACACACACATATATATATATATATATATATATATATATATATATATATATATATATATGTGTGTGTGTGTGTGTGTATTTATATATCACATGATAACCTCCATCAATAAGGACTCGAACCCAGGACCTTTGTGTGGTAGTTGTTAACGCTAACCGCTCGGCACTGAATGCTCCTATGATCATGGCCGAGCGGTTATCTGTTCGTGTCTACCACGCAAAGGTCCGTGGCTCGAGTCTTGTCTGTTGGAGGGCGTTATGTGTTCTACGAAAGTGCACGTTCATATGCGTTATATTCGTGTGTGTGTGTGTGTGTGTATATATATATATATATATATATGTGTGTGTGTGTGTGTGTGTGTGTTTGGTTAGAGAAATCTTGTAGTGTACAGCAATTAACTTCATTAGGATATATAAATTGTTCTTATATGAAATGAAATATAGTTTGGTCTTAATTCTCTTGCTATGCCAGGAACGCCACATGAGTGCAATTAACAGAATAACAGTTAATCTTACAAGTGAAATTTCTTCCCTCCCTAAGGAATGACCCCGTAGCCTAGCCACTTTACAGTCTCGTCGCCCAGTAAACTGATGTTAAGTACAAACAAAGGGGCGGCGAACAAGCCTCTTTGCCTCACGCACCCTACCTATCTTGGTCGTCAAGTTGATTCGGACCACATTTCCCTTGAAATACAATCGATTTTCATTATAGTCCCTCCTGTTGCATCCGTCATATGGCCGTGTTCTTTCGTCGAGCCAAAGAGAAATTCATTAAAACGCCGTTTAGCTTGTCTTTTTAAGTAGGATGGTGACCCTTGTATACTGCGTCCATTTCTTACTTGTGTTGTGCGATATTGATCTACACTACAGTATACAGTAGCAACTCCTTTGTTGTGTAGAAGTGTATCTTCGTGACCTATGGTTACCCATGGTGTACGTTAGTGACGCCCGGTGCGTGTTCGTCACTCACACAGAATGGCAGATTAGCTATCAATCGATAGATAGCAAGAGCGTTGGACTTGAGACAGGAAATCCTGGGAGCTCTGGTTGGTGTAGGTGGTGCTTATTGCTCCTGTTCCTCTAGTCCTCCCTTCGTTGATAGTAATTCACAGTGTGCTTCACTATTAAGGGGGCCAGTCCCGTGAAATTCATTGCTAATGTATGTAATTCCTGATATGCGATGATAATAATCATTGTACTGATTATCATTCGTATTGTACAGTGATGATTTCAACGGAGTTAGAGTAATCTTGAGGTATGACAGTGTGTCAGAGAATACGATAATAACCCACTTGCGTTCTGTAGTGATTTAAGATTCAAAATAAAAGCCCCTGGTTTGTGTTTTCATTTCATGGTCCACGATGGTAAAGCTGACAACACTAATCCACCATATGAGGTTACGACAGCTTAGGATGATGTAGCATTTCGTGGTGTGCGATGGTAGTTATCAGTGTGAGGTAGGATTCTATACTATACTGTACTATACTATACTATACTACTGTACTGCGCTATACTGTACTATACTATACTGTACTGCACTATACTATACTATACAATGCTATACTATACTATACTATACTATACTATACTATACTATACTATAAACTATACTAAACTATACTTTACTATACTATACTGTACTAATACTATACTATACTATACTTACTATGCTATATACTATACTATACTATACTATACTATACTATACTATAATATACTATACTATACATGTACTACGATAATCCAAAGCATAGTATAGACATACGAGATGCGCGATAATAATCCCATTTGTGCGATAGCAATTTCTGTTGTGTCGGGAATAACTTTCGAGTGGAAAGGTTCATATACTACGGTACCCATTCAGGGAATTTACATGAACAAAACGTCGATGGACTATATCCCAATGTAAGGCAACAGAAATGGAAAATAAAACAAAATAAATGTACTCTCTTGCAAGAAAGGAGCAACGCTTAGCTGGGTAGAAGTAAGGTTTCATCCGCTGTCCACGTAGGTGGCGCGCCGACCCAGATCCCCCGTTATGCCATTACCGAATTAGAAATTTTAAGTGTGACAATTTTGACCTATTCGCCTGTGACGTCAAGAAGGACAAATCAAATGACGAACGGATGCTCATTAGTGGCTCGGACTTGAAATAGTGTCACATCCCACTGACTGACATACATTGTTGAGTGTGTGCCAGATGTACAATGACAGCATGCTGTAACCATATGTTAATGGCTATTAATTGTACCTGCATACGTGAGTTTTGTATGCATAATGTTTAGCTACAGTGATAATCTTAGGCTCCATTTTAAATCTCAGACATTGCATTTTCATTTATCGTGTTTTGAAGATATGAGGCCCTTCCTCATGAGCCACTTACACTTACGCAGTTAATATTTTACCCTAAGTGTAGAGAAATCCCTAGCTAGATCGAGGAAGGACCGTGGATGACAAAGGAGTGTGTGCAGAAGAATGTATAAAGACTAGTCTGACAGTATAGTTTAAATGAGACCGAAAGTAAGACAGGTCATCTGTCAAGGAGGTTGTAAAAACGGTTCCGGGCATCAATTCAACACTTAAGTAGTTAGTTGGTTAGTACTTCCGTGGAGGGCTGCTGTCTATATAGCCTTGCAGACGCTGAGGGTGTCTTACAAGAGCTCAGGGAACTACTTCAGCGCTCCCAAGGCAGGAATTGCTTGTGTTTACGCTGAATTTCTTTCACTAATAGAAAAAAAAATCGTAGCCTGCCACTTCGTAGATGACGTTAGTCAAGTAACATGTCACTTGTAGAAAAAAAAAGTCAGTGGATAAATCAAACGAGAAAATACTGACGTAATCTGTGAAGGGACAGAGACTTATAATCACATTAACATGCACATTGTGGCACAGACGGCTGCATCGACAAGCAGATTGTGGCACAGACAAGTGCATCAGCAAGCAGATGGTGGCACAGCTCAGGACGTCAACAAGTAGACTGTGGCACATACAGGAGCAGCAGCAATCAGACGGTGGCACAGACTTGGGCTTCAGCAGACAGGAGGTGGCACAGACGTAAACACAAAACACCCAAGTAGCTGTGAAGCCCTCCGTTACAAAGAAACCCCGAAATGCGCAGAGCGAAGAAATCTTGATTACTACACTAGGCTACACTACCTGTGGACAGTCCAACATCAGCAAGAGGTATAGAAAAGTGAGAGAGCTCGGGAGTTTGAGCAAGCAGACCTCATCTCTTCCCTGCCTCAGTCAAGTATCTAAATTAAAGTAGTGCCTCTAGTTATTAACGATCACATCACCACAAGCCGCCAGGGACTACTCTCAATTTCCACTTCGATACTAGGTATGTTGATATCTCCTCGCATAATCAACTCGTACTCATTACAAAATGTCTGCTAATTCATCATAAAGTCTTTCACCTGTTTCTCGTGTTTGTGTTGGGGGACTGTGTACTTCTCTTTTATATCCACAAATATTGAGCTGTTGTTGACAGTAGTCACTATATTTTCCAATAGATGATTACAATAAACTTTAACTAAACCAGCAGCACCAACAGCAAAACATTACCGCTTTGTTTAATGTCACCGCCTACTTTGTTTAATGTACTTTATGTTAGTGTACCAAGGAATTACATTTTTGGGAAGGTAATCTCTTATTGCATTATCTAACCATGATGCATCGATGCAAATCATATTGTAACTTCCTTTTAATGCGGTGGTAAGTGGAAACTTTGTTTCGTATCCTGTGCACATTTGCATAAACTCTCATAGTGGGTGATGACCAATTGCCAATACCCTGTTTCCCAGCTCACACTGTGAAGGTTATGTGTTTATTTCAGCTTACACAGACATCACAAGTTCCATTGACCCTCACTTGTTTATTGATAATGAAACCGTTTCTACCATCCACTGCTTTCTCAGCTATTTACCGTAATCTGGAAGGACGTATGACTTCTATGGCTCGCGCCTTCGTTGATTTCAACGAAGCTTTCGACCTTGTCAGCCACAGGTCACATTACATGGCTTGTAGACTCCCTCATTGAGCGTCTGCCGTAATGGATAGACCTGCTCTGGGTGAAGAAAGTTGAAGAATCTATCTGTGGTAAAAGCATTTAAAAAAAAAAAAAGAGCTCTGCCGACTTTATCGCCCTCCAGAATACACTGACTTCCAGAACTGGTGCCGACTGCCAACCTCGTCATCCACAAAACTAAACCTATATATTCCTGTCTTGCCCTCAACCGCTTTACACACCATACTTTCTTACTTGGCCCAAAGACAATTGGTCTTCCAGCTCAAGAGCACTCGCACAGATCTCACTATTCCCAATCTCACCTCTTCCTACCCCGTTTAGTTATTGCATGATGAAGGCCGTTCCAAAAGGTAAAATAAAAGGATATGGGGTATCATCCTCGGGTTCTCGTACACCACTTAATAAAGAGACGCTCAAATTTATAGTTCTCACAAGTCCCTTCACCCATTATCTGTACCTCGCCTGATAATTCAAGGAGGACGGAGCTGTTACTACACCATTCTCGCCACTGTCACCTCCTGACACCTGAGATCCCTCGTCCTCGTGTTGCAGTTCAGCACCACAAACACATCGAGCCCATCACAGCTGGAAAAGCCCGCTATATCATCACCCCAACCATTGTGAATTGCATTCGACACTTTGATGTCTGTGAAAATACTGGCTTTCAACCTCCATGGTTTTTCGAGTCTCTGTTCGAATCATTTGTATTTTCTCTTTATATAATATTTTCACCCCTTGTCCACAATCAAATTGTTTATTACTTTTATTATCAGTATCATCATTACTGCTGTTGTTTTGGTATTATTATCATTATTATTATTATTATTATTATTATTATCATTATTATTATTATCATTTTTATTATTTATATTATTATTATTATTATTATTATTATTATTATTATTATAATTATTATAATTATTATTATTATTATTATTTCAGGCTGTTGAGGTTCCTTCGTTCAGCACAAACAGTGGAACACGATGCTCTAGGGTAGAAGTTTCTTCCGCAGTGCACACTTAGTACGCATTGGGCACCATCGCTCCTTTATCACAGTGGGGGCAAGTCTGCCGCAGGGAGAGGGTAAGTAAGGATATATATATATATATATCTTTTTTGGTGTGGGGGAAAAGGTGATTGTAGGAGAAGAAGGTAAGCTACGGTATGGTAGGACTAGAGTCTTGTAGGGGGAGACAGCATTACTGGTAGGGTAAGGTTATTATAGTAGTGAAGTGGTAGGCACCTGAGGGTGAAGAGAAAGGTTGCTACCATGTAAGGAAGAAGGGAGGATCAGAGATGGGAGGGGAAGACTGCAGTATGGGGAGAGGGTAGGATATTGTTGAGGGAATGTTGGAGTATTGTATGAACAGGAAAAAAAAAAGTAATCCGTGGAGTAAAGGGGTATTGTTGACGAAAGGAAGGGTATCGTGGAATAGGTGAGTATTGTAGGGAAGAGTGATAATACTATGGGAGGGGAGATGATCGTGGAGGATACGATAAAAAGGGTGAGGGCAGGAGATTAGATTGTAGGGAAGGGTACCCTTGAGGATAATGGGCTGGAGTTAGGCGAGATGTTGTAGAGGGAGGGAAAATGTACTTTAGATGTATTGTAAGGGTTGTATGTGGGGGGAAAGCTGTTGGGGATGAAGTGGTGAATATTATGGTGGGAAAGGGAGAGCGCTGTGGGAGAAGAAGGAAGTGAGTATGGGAGAAACAGTAGACTACTGTAGGGAGAACAAAGTGGTACTGTAAGGGAAGGTAATATGGTAGGGAGTTACTGTAGGGAAAGGATGTTGTGGAAGGCTACGATAGGGTAAGGAGGACATTTGTTATTGAACATGAAAGAAGATACTGGAGTGAGGTGAGGGGGATAGCAAGGGCACTTGAGGGAGAGAATGATCTAGGGTGTAAATAGGTTACGTGTGTCTACCGTGCAGGTGTGTACATCAACGTGTGTCTGGAGCCAGAACCCCACCTCCTGCAGGAGGACGGGTCACGGTGGCTAATTTATCTACCACACACAACTGGATCTGCAGGGGACCCTCAACTTACTGCTATTTGATTCTTCCTCTCTTGGTCATCTCTTGGCATTTCTTATTCCTAAACCGTGTCAGTGGATTCTATGAATGACCCTGGGAGGTTTAACTGGTAAAAAGTGGGACGCCTAGCTCGTGTGGCGCTACTGTGTACATATTCTCCAAGTGTGGTGATAGGATACGTCCTGTTCAGGTCTTGACGATATAGAAAGAGCTTTTGGTGGTTTAGCGGTGATTGTCTATATAGGCTAGACTTTCTTCCATGTGTGTGTGTTAGGATAACGGTGATTGTCTATATAGACTAGGCTTTCTTCCATGTGTGTCTGGTGTATCCAAGGCCTAGACTCGCATCTACCTCTTCCAACTCTGCGATGCTCATAGTTTTCCTCCCTTAGTCCATGTATTTGATAAGCTCGCCTCACTTTATAAACTGGGTTTTTCTTCCACCTTCCTGAATCCCAAGATACTTCTGTCTCCTAGCAATAGTACAGTCAATATGAAAGGAGACAGTCACAGTGAGTTATCCACATTTACCCACAGATTCTACTAGTCAGGGGGAAGAGGCTCCAACACGTAGTGGTCTCCACTGGAGGTAGAGCAGTGTATGTGCCAGGCAAGTTTGCTTGGCGACTCGCTTTCTGTCGTCAAAACCTTTGTTTTGTTTTTTTTTGTGAGCGCGACGGTTCGATCCTTGAGCACGACGATACGATCCTTGAGCACGACGTTAAGACCTTACAGCACGACGGTACGACCCTTGACCACGACGGGGCGACCCTTGTATGATAAGCCTTGCGCCTCTGACCAGACCCTTGACAGTCAGTCAGGTCAGAGGCCAAGTCGTTACACCCAAGAGTCGTATCGCACTGCCGTACTCAATGGTCATATGCCATCGTACGTTGCAATGCGTAGTTAACGTACGCTTCGTCGTCCTTAACGTATTATGGAGTCAACAAACCCATAATGATGTGTCCTTGTTCATACAATTTTCTTCATTCAGAATATAGTATGTAGGAGCAGTCGGACAGCCAATTAAGTGGTCGTGCTTGAGACATGCTTAATGGGTATAGCTACTGGGCAAGTGCTCTCTGTTGAATCTTTCATGAAAATCCCGGCAACTATCGCAATACGCTATGACAACAGAGTGTAAACGACACACACTAAAACGTTTTAGTAGCTTCGTGGTGTAGAGAAGCCAGTTTTCTGAGCTTCGTGTTTTTATCATTTTATTTTACACTGTTTTATACTATATATATATATATATATATATATATATATATATATATATATATATATATATATATATATATATATACTAAAGGCTTTTATTTTGATTCCATTTTCCAATGTGCCAAATTTTGTCCGTCCTTTGCTAATCCCCTTTCTGTCGTAGTAGAATTTTCATCACAAATATCTTAGTGTATCATCTGTTCAAAGAAATGGCTGTGATTTTAGAAATATCGGAAACTCTTGGCACTTTTAGTTGGTCGTCTTGCAGCAAGAAGCTGCCGGTGATCGCCAGGACCCTCAACTTGATCCTTCTTAAGACCGGAACACCTCAATATGTTTTGAAAGCCACGGAAATTGTGGGTCGTCGGACAAGAAGGGGTCTCTCTCTCTCTCTCTCTCTCTCTCTCTCTCTCTCTCTCTCTCTCTCTCTCTCTCTCTCTCTCTCTCTCTCTCCACGCTAACCCTACCAACATGAAGAAATACACAGGCATGCAAAGCATCAACAGACCGCTGGATCCTGTTTGAGGCTACTTGTGATTGTGGAGATCAGAAACTGGTTCGTCTTCGAACATTGATATCCTAACAGCAGACCCCACTACCAACAATATTGATGCATCTCATAAACAGAATTGGTCCTAAGTCTTCTCCCTGCAGCAGGGCCCCCCAGAGGAATTTCATCAGTGGGGGGGACAAAGTTTCTTTCGGGTCTCCCTTCCTTTCTCCAATAGTCATCCTGTTTTTATCCACTACGGTTTTATGCCACGAGCTGTGAGGCCAAGAAGGATATGGAAGATGAGAGAGAGAGAGAGAGAGAGAGAGAGAGAGAGAGAGAGAGAGAGAGAGAGAGAGAGAGAGAGAGAGAGACAGACAGAGAGAGGTTGTATGGAATGCCTGCCTAAAAATCTGACGTAGACTGCATCAACTGTGTTTACTTTCATTATAAATGGTCATATCGTAAGAGAGATCAAAAGAGATTTGTCGAACATGAATGATTTCGCCGAAGCCCACGGTGCAAATCATGATTTACAGTCTTTTCTCAACTTGTGGTTTGCGTAAGTTTGCTAACCAAGGGTGTCAAACTAATTTAGTGATGATTTTTAGGTAGAGACTTGTTAGCTTTTCTGTATATCGGCATTATACTCCCTGTAGCAAGTGACCTATTGAAAAGAGTGTTCAAGGATTTGTTTTTATTATTAGTAGTATATATATATATATATATATATATATATATATATATATATATATATATATATATATATATATATATATATATATAATCTCGGATACACACATCACATCCTGTCTCATTTACATTTCATCAGGCTGAATGCTGACGCTATATCATGTTCTGTGTCAGCATTTCGCAGTGTTCTACTCTTTTATCAAAATTGATTCTGGATCACGAAATATGTCTTTAGTGGTAATTAGGGAAGGAGGAAAAAATCTTATCAAACCTTGGCCGAGGCTTCATTGTCTTGAATCAAACTGATGTTTTATGAGAGTAACGGACCATTTCATTTCTGAGAGTAACGGACCATTTCACTTCTGAGAGTGACTGACCAGTTCATTTCTGAGAGTAACGGACCAGTTCACTTCTAAGAGTAACGGACCATTTTATTTCTGAGAGGAACGGACCAGTTCATTTCTGAGAGTAACGAACTATTTCATTTCTGAGAGTAACGGACCAGTTCATTTCTGAGAGTAACGAACTATTTCACTTCTGAGAGTGACTGACCTAGTTCATTTCTGAGAGTAACGGACCAGTTCACTTCTAAGAGTAACGGACCATTTTATTTCTGAGAGGAACGGACCAGTTCATTTCTGAGAGTAACGAACTATTTCATTTCTGAGAGTAACGGACCTGTTCATTTCTGAGAGTAACGAACTATTTCATTTCTGAGAGTAACGGACCAGTTCATTTCTGAGAGTAACGAACTATTTCATTTCTGAGAGTAACGGACCAGTTCATTTCTGAGAGTAACGGGGTGTCCTATACGGCGGGAAGAGTTCCTGACGCTCTTGAATTTCTTCCAATTGACTTTCCCCCTGATGATGGATGGGGGTCTTGAGCCAAAGCCCCCCCCCTTACCTCCTGTTGCCCGTCATCCAAATACCCCCCCCCCCTCCCGGAAACGTCTCTGTAGGTAGATATGTCTTTCTTTCTCCGGTACAGAGAACCTTCCTAGTTAGTCTGTGATGACATAGAAACTTTGACTATCACGGAGTGGTGAGAATTACAGGAAGCCTCGAGTTAGAAGAAACTTTACCGTGTAAAAGTGGCTGGGACTGTAACTTGGCAGAAGTGGCTGAACGTGTAACTTGGCGGAAGTTGTAGGAATTTTAAACTTGGCTGAAGTAGAGGTAACTTTTAACTTGTCAGAAGTTGTGGAACATTAATTGGTTAGAAGTAGCGGTGGTTACAACCGGTCTGAAGTGGCAGGAACATGTGTTAGTGAGGCCGGTTAGGGAGTTAGTTAATGAGGCCGGTCGGGAGCATAAGTTAATGAGGCTCGTTGGGAACTTATGTGAGTGAGGATAAGCGAGAGAACTCGAATTAATGAAACCAGACGGGAACTTACAACCCAGTAAGATCGAAAGGGAACTTGTGAGTGATACCAGCTGGGAACTTAAAAAGTTTACTGAGGTCGTATGTGAGAACTTGAGTTAATGAGGCCGGGTTGTGGGGGACTTCAAGGAGCTGAGACCTGTTGGGTACTTCATTTATGAGGTTGGATGATAAAATGTCAAACAACAAACAGGGGATTACCGACCTGTTTTGAAGGATATCTAGACGATGAAACAGCCAACGAGCATGTACGAGAGGAAGGAAACGAGTACGGGAAGATATGGAAAGAGGAACAGCGAAAACGAGTATAGGAAGATATGGATAACTTGAGTTCGTGGTGCCGGGTTGTGTGGTAGAGGGGCGACATGGATCAGTAAGAGTCGTTCTCAGCGTCTGCTCATTAGCGTCGTCTCACCCGCTGGTGGTGGCGGCGGCATGTCGTGCTGATTGGCCAGCGATAACGACCACAGAAAACGCCGGGCGAAATAATAAAAGAGACGTAACCCTTAGACCTGCCCAGCTCTTGTCACGCACGCACGTGTTGCCTGGTGCCAGGGAGCTACTGCCACTGTAATGATAGCGTGGGTGTTGTGGGTGGTTAGTGGTGTGGTGGTAGGGGTGGTGTGTGTGTGGTAGGTGGGTGGGTAATGGTGTGGTGGTGGTGGTGTGTGTGTGGTAGGTGGGTGGGTAATGGTGTGGTGGTGGGGGTGGTGTGTGTGGTAGGTGGGTGTGTAGTGGTGTGGTGGTGTTGGTGGTGTGTGTGTGTGTGGTAGGTGGGTGGGGATGTAGTGGTTATGTAGTGGATGGTTGTAGTGTGCAGTGAGCGGCTGGGGACGTTGTGAATGGGAGGAGGGGATAGGAGAGGATGTTAGTGTGTACTAAGTGGATGGGAGTGTAGTGAGTGGACTGGGGTAAGTGGGTAGATGGGTAGTGACTGTACTGGGGTGAGTGGGTGGGAGTGTAGAGGGCGAGCGGGGATTTACCATGCACATAAAGTGAATGAGTGAGTGAGTGATGGGTGCGTGGGGCTGAAGTGTGCGTGTTGGAGTGTGGTAGATGGCTCGTGGTGTAGTGAGAAGTGACTGGACGGAGTTGTGTGGTAAATGAACGCAGGCGTAGTGACTGGGACGTGGGTATAGGGAGTTAAGGATCATGAGTTTGTTCTGAGTCTGTGTACACCACATGATGAGTATGGTCGCCAATACATTGTATACCTAGTAAGTGTGTTAGGTGTAGTGAGTAGATGATACTGAAGTGGGCGGGGGTGTAATAATTACTCATACTCATATACGGGAAGTGGAAGGGCGGAGGAGGAAGAGAACTGTACAACTCTTATCCCCGTTTTCTGTCGTGCACTTTGCTGACTTTGCATTTACCTCCTCCTCACTTGGCTCGTTGCAAGAGCCCCGCAACCTCGTCGCTTGAGAAGCGCTTGCTTCTCCACGTCCCTCCGCGCACTTGCCTCGCCTAGCACCCATTGTGCCCTCTTGTACTCGACGCTTACTCAGCTGGTTATCCGTAAACTATTCTCTGGAGAAATTTCCAAATAGTTATCACGGTTTCGCCCATGTTCATCTTGATTCTAGTATGAGCAGACTGAGAGACCCCATCCCTCTCTTCGTTGTCCGCGCCACCCAGTTCTGGCACCATTCTCGTTGCATTTCGTTTTGGACTCTACAGGACATGTAGTGGAGCACTGGTGTGAGGATCAGTGTTGTGTACGGGGGTCTGAGTGCAGTTACTGGAGTAGGTGTTGGTGTAGGGTGCAAGGGTGATGTAGTGAGAGTATTGGGATGGGTGTGTGTGTGTGTGTGTGTGTGTGTGTGTGTGATTACTATTTGCGTTTTACTGGGAGCCAGTTTTACTCTCGTGTTGCCCCGTCTCTTAACCATTTATGTTTGTATCATGTATTTACTCCTGTGTATGTATGCACACACACACACACACACACACACACACACACACACACACACACACACACACACACAGATCAGTCTGAGCCAGGTACCCATTTATCGACCAGTCCTGAGGGGAGGAAGAACATCCGGGTTGGGTGTAGGCCGACTGCCACGCCCAGGTTTCGAACCCATGCGGGTCCGACCTCGGGCTGGCCCGCGCTGACTCATAGTCAGTAACGCTAACTAGTACACCACGAAGGTTCGTGTGTGTGTGTGTGTGTGTGTGTGTGTGTGTGTGTGTGTGTCCAGGCAAGTGTCATCAGATGAATGGACTCAGGGTATAGCCAGAGGTGGGGTTGGCCGGTCAGCTAATTATAACTATAGACGAAAGTATGGGTCCCAGCTTAAGGGTTGGGAGGAGGGGAGGTCTAGTAATGAGCTCTCACCCTACACCACCGAAAACCGCCTCGCCCGCTCCACCTCCACCACCAACACCAACAACAACCACCACAGGCGGCGCCTCCTACCACCACCTGAGTGCCAGAGACCCGCCACCTGCCTCCACTACTTCCACCCTCCCCACCTACCTACACCCACCACCACCAACCACCACCACGGACTTGAAGCCTCCGCAGCTCCAGCTGCCTCATTTACCTACCCCCTGGTCTCCTACCCCCTCATCACGACCCTTTGCCCTCATTACGACCCTCAACCTCATACCATGACCCCCTTATCTCTCACCACGACCCATTCATTGCTTACCACGACCCTCACAATGCCCCTCACCTCTCCATGCTCCTTATCTATCGACGTACAACACCGCCACACATCACACCTCACCACACACACCCGCCTCACCGAACGCCACACCTCACCACACACCACACCTCACCCCACACACCCGCCTCACCACACACCACACCTCATCGCACACCACGCCTCACCATATGTCACGCCTCACCACTCACCACGCCACACAAAACATCGCACCTCACTTCACACTAAGCCACACAAAACACCACACCTCTCCACACACCACGCCTCACCAGACACCACGCCTCACCAGACACCACGCCTCACCACACACCATGCGACAGAGAGTGAGGGGAAACAGAGAGTGAGCGATATGAAAGAAGGAAGTATGTGATGGCTCAGTGTAAGACGTCAAGAGGCGAAGGAATTTTGGGGGCAACGTACTGTGGTGGAGACAGTCGACGCAGAGGCCAGCCAGCATTTGATAGGTATGAGAGAGTAATGAAACTGTGCTGGAAGATTAGGGAAGAAGAGCAGAGAAACTTTGAAAGGGAGTTGTGGGGAAGGCAAGAAGTCACTCAGGACCTTTGAAAACAAAAACAAAAGAGAATCATTGAAAGTTAATTATACGATTCAGTAGCAGAGAATCATAACCAGGGGATTCAGAGAGTTGTACGGGACGTTGGAAGGGTAAGCGAAGAGTTGAATCACATGTTCAAAAGTGTTGTCAGTGTAGAAGACACTGTAGCCCCAGTATAAGCGAGATGGGATCGAAAAGAGGTCTTGAACTTTATTGAAATAGATGAAAGAGGATCCTGATGAAATTTCCCCATAAGTACTCGAGAACTGTACAGATACGTTTGACATGCAGGTTTGAATATTGCTCAATAATGATGACGGATGAGGTATAGAAAGGGTGAATGAGATCAAGTAACTGTAAAACACTGGAGAAGATAATCAGAGAGTAAATATATGACCACCATTAGAGGTGAGACAACATGAGACAACACGGAACTCAACAAAAGGTCATGTGCAACAAATTTCACGGTCTTCTTATTAAGATAATTAGTTACGTGTCAGACGAAAAAGAGAGGAAGATTAGTACTCTGTTTTTCTAGACTGTCAGACAACATTCGACACTGTTAGCGAAGGAGGTTGGTGAAAGAGGCTGCATCTTCATGTAGGAATCTTTCGATGTAGAGAAACATCACCTTTGTGGAAGGGAGCAATGGGCTCACGTCAAAGGTCCCCCTTCTCTCTGGAAATAGGATGGGGTCACCTGTGGCGTGCTGCAGGGTTCGATCCTGGGACCATTGCTCTCCTTTCCATCTACGTAAATGAAATGTTTGCGGATGATGATGCCACCAAAGTCATCAGGGAAGTATAGAATGATGAGGAACGACATCAACGTACGAGGGGACCCAGACGAACTCCATGGTTAACGGAATTCATGTGTCTAAACTAGGTTGATGATGGCAATAGTAAACTTCATCGAAATAGTGAAACCACAAGACGATGATAAGCAAGAAACTTGTTAGAAAAGATGTGAGGTTCGTGTATGAAACTAGATTTGTAGATGAATGGAAAAAAAAGAGAGCTAGATGGTGATATTGTGAATGCTGACTATATATAAAAGTTTACAAAGTTTTATAAAAATAGAGAAAGATTGAGAGTTGTGGGCCCCATAAGTGTAGAGAGTTCTCCCCTTACCGTACAAATAGGTAATTATAAACCACACCCCACCACAAATTACACCTCCCCACACACCTCGTCTTACTGCACACCACAGCTCACCAGACCACATACTACGCTCCACCATGCCACCACCGCACAACACACACCACACTCCTCACCACACATCGCACCCGATGTCACCCCCAAACAGCATATCACCAAGCCTCATCACGTATCACAACACAGCTAGTTTTTGCACTCCTCACCTCGCATTACCCCTCGTACAGTATCTCATCCATACACACACACACACACACTACGTCTTGCCCCGCACCACGTCGCGCCTCACACCATACCTCACCCTGCACCACGCCCCCCACACCTCGCCACGCAACACAGCACCCCGCCCCTCCGTCTCATGCTGTTAGCGAGGGTGTGGTCGCCCACCCAGGACAACAATGCCGTACAGAGGGACGTTTAATGGCACTATGCCGTGCGTCGCGCCTGACACGATCCTGCTAAAGCTGTCGGACGATCCCATGTCTTTTCACCTCAGTACCGCTCACGTCGAACCCCGTGTTCCAGGGTTGGAAGGAGGCGAATCCACCTGTAACTTCAGCATCCTGAGCGATATCGACTCGAGTCTATTAGACGTCACCAGCTGAGCCTCAGTGTAAACTTCCCCCACACAGGGAATGGCCGACCTAATCCAAGTTCAGCTGTTACGCCTCGAGAAGGACTGAGCCGTTGATTCACTCGGACTACTTCACGCAGAGCCGTATCGAATCCTCCATAAACAAAGTTGAAACAAGGCGTATTGAACGAACGGGAGGAGGAAGATAGCTATCCAATTCCCTTCAACGTGGTCTCCGTTACGTTTTTGTTTCTGCCTTATAGACAGTCCACTGTTTGCGAACATCATAGACGGTTGTTTTTTCCTGTTATGCCAAAGAGGAATTCATAAGAGGTTTATGAATTTCTGTACAACATCGCTAGCAAACACGCAGTACAGTTTTTTTTGTTTTTTCCTCTTAACAGTGTCGTACCTATTGTGCGGGTCGTGTCCATCCTGAGGGCGATAGCGGAAAGGTATGACAGTGGTTATGAAGATTCTTTGTCTGTCCCCCAGTCGGCAAAATCATCAGACGCTACGAAGTGGGTGTATGACATCAGCTCACAACAAAAGCCAAGTTCCAGTTGCTTTATGACACCCGGACTGGGACGGCCGTTTCAAGTACTGAGGACACACACACACAAAAAAAGAAAACGTCAATCGTACATCACCTTGAATCTTCCAGTGTGCCTCCGAAAATGATGGGATGGTCAACGCGAACGAACGATTGTCAACACTTGAGGCGTGGAAAGAACGAAGCAAAGTTACATAGCGCGTGTAAGACAGATACAGTACGAGAGAGACGCGTCCGAGATCCAGGAGGTAACAGATGACCTTACCATACGAAAAAACAACAAGGGGATAATCGTATCTTTAAAGACGATAGACTGGGTATTGAGAACGTTTAAAACGAAGGCACCGACACCACTCAAAGCACATGATATCTCACAGGTGCAGTCCTATTGTGTTGTGTGTGTGTACGTCACTACACAGAGACGGAGATACTGGTGAACTGGAAAAAAATGCTCAGAGGTTCTTTACCAAACGCATCATTAAGCAAAACATCTGAATTACTGGGACAGGTTAAAAGGTCTAAAACTGTGCTCATTAGCAGGCACACGCGAGAGATACACCATAATTAGCGCAGCTGAAATGCTGCATAAACAATGCCTATTTTCTTTCCAGGGTGATATATTGGGTAGAGTATCTTGATTAAATCCAGCAAGGAACGGAAAACCTTCTGGAAACATGAAAAAAAGATAACATAGATGTCAAGATCCCAACCCTGTTTGTCACATGTAAAGTGTATGGTAAGGTGTGTGGACTTCTGTAGTAAAAGGGGACAAAACAGTTTCCTCTGAGGTTTACGAGACCAGCCAAGTCGAGGAGCATAGCAAAGAACCAGCAATAACTCAAGGCCTGATTTTCTAAACACCACCCCCAGATCGAGCTGTGGGGCTTGAAGACGGTTTCCGATCTCGGTGAGATGAGAGGAAGTATAAACTGATCCAGTCAGAGACGTTGAACGAATCTAGACACTAACTGATCCAATCCAGCCGATCCGTTCAGTGACCATCTGATTTGATCGGGAGGCTGACCGATTCACACTGGCACCGACTTGATCCATTCACTGACCGAGTGAATTACTTATCGTTGGAGTGATCCACTGAGGTGTACACGGATCCAGCCAGAGGCCAACTGTTCCTCCGTGGGACAAAGGAATATATTCCAAGACTTGAGTGGTGGTCATTCTCAGAGCAGGATAGTTCACGAAGAGACCGTCTGATCAACTGGGAAATTCACTGATCCACCTTATACCCAGCGCTTCCACCACAAGATCTACTGATCCACTTAGCGCTCGACTACCCATGTCAGTGGAGACTAATCCACCTCACACCTTCATGATTCATTCAACCACAATGACTCGCCTTGAGACCAAGGATCTCATATCGAAACAAGAAGATCCTTTGAAAGACAGGTTGACCCACTTAGAGAGACACACATCCACCTTCAGGCTAGCTACTCCGCCTGTTTGCCCTCTGGTGGTAACTTGGTAGCCATAAGGCACTTTCACCCATCCACGTCGGGGCCGAAAGATAAGATATCGAACGATAAAATCAGCAAGTAGGTCTTGCAGTGTTCGAGTCAGCTCCTCACACGACAGTGTTCGGTGGTCAGTGATAACGCACATACACACACACACGGACACATATATTTCAGTAAGAGAAGCTGAGAACATATCCAGTAGTGCGATGCCTCGTTAATTCTTTGGTCCAAGTTGTTCAAGGGACTGAGGGAGCCAGTAGAAATGTTCTCATATCTGTGGTTTTGTTCGAAGGAAAATGAAGGTGTCCATCACATTTTTTTTTTTTTTTTGTGGCTGTAACAGAGTCGATTATCATTATGTATTTCTATCATGGATGTCACCAGGTTTATATCATTTGTTGCTTGCTTTGAGGCAGATTCCTTTCTCGACTATGGTGAAGGTGTTATGAAATACGACTGGGCTATGTTAAACTGGGTCGATGATCTACTAGTTCGTTGCTTAGTGCAGTCAGTGCTGTTCCTAAGCATCAGTTTGTATCAGCATGTCCTCGATGAAATTGGAACAGAGGCAAGGGCAAGGCAAGTGAGTATGAACCATAACGTTACCTATGTCACGTGGGGTTTTGTGGAATTCAGTCCGCCACGATGGACAGATGATAAGCAAGACAACTCGAGCAACGTTGTCCATTGTTCGTGATAAGTAACTCATGTTGACAAACAATACATTGATTACCTTGAGGTCATTGAATAAAGGCTGTGCGTGTGTGTGTGTGTGTGTATATATATATATATATATATATATATATATATATATATATATATATATATATATATATAACGAGCCAAAAGTCAATGTGCACCAATACTAAAAACGATAAAACCATCCCATTCTTATTGTCATTATTACAACAAATGACTTGCGTGACTTTTCACAAGGCGACCGACCTCCTCCTCCTCCTCCTCCTCCTCTCTGCACCTTCCTTCCTCACGCAACATCACGTCAGTGTTTCTTTGAACTCAGGCGTGTCCGGATGCCGACAGGTGTTAATGTGAAAATGGTTTGGTCGCCTGAGGCTCGAGTGTTACGCAGTACAGACCAATAAAGTTTGCTGAAAAAGTAACCCGACGCTGCTGTACCACAGGGCAACGCAGTGCGGTGGTTTATTGCCAAGTTTCGAGTAACTGGATCAAGATGAGGACGCGCCGAGATCCGGCAGCCGGCAGTTGTAACTTAAGTATGGGAAATGTATTTGTCTTGATGTACAGAGACTCTCAGTATACTCATCGTCCACGGTACGTGCACAGTGATTTTTGGCTTGATATATATATATATATATATATATATATATATATATATATATATATATATATATATATATATATATATATATATATACAAGAAGGAAAACGCGTGTAGATTATGATGGGAAGCAATTTTCTTTAGACCTTTGATTGACCCTCGACCTGGGATGTTGCAGTCTACGTCTGCAATAATCCTACGATTTGCAATCATTACGAGTTATGATTTTTATATCGTTGATTTTTTCCTATGCTTGGAAGCACTGCTCTCCATAAAGTCTCATGAGTACCTGAAATAAATTTTGTATATTGTGACCCAAGTCACAACTTAAAGTGTGACGGACGGACGGTCAGATGACGACAACGAGAAAGCAGTTGCGAAGTGTCTGCCATGCCAGGCAAGCGACGTAGCTGTAAATTACCGCCCACAAAGCAGCATTCGTACTGGACACAGAAGAGGCTCCTTAGTTTACATCATGGCCGGTTGCCAGGGTTCACCAGGAGTACGACCAACCCGTTCACCTGGCCGACATCCAGTCACGGACGAAAGTCCTTATCGAGGCAGGACCTAATTGAAATATAAAGAGGTTTCAGAAAGAGAAAAATAGAGAAGACAGGGACAAGTATTTACAAACTTTTGGAGAGAGTGAGAAACCTGTCATTTAAAAAGTACTTGGTCATAGTCACCTTTTGGGAGGGTAGGGAGATCCAAAGCTTAGAGGTGTAGGGAAAGAAAGAGTTATCAAATCGGCCGACCCTTGAGTTGCCAACGGCCACACGAATCATATGACGCAACGGCTTGCCGAGCTCTCATGCGACACATGCTTGGGAATGTTTGGCCGTTTATCCCGCACGATGGACCTCGAAGGCATTCGAGAGATTAACGATACAGCCGTGGATTTAATCCTCGCTAGAATTCGCCGCTTTTGGGGTAAAAAAGAAAAAAAAGAAAAATGAAATCCGGAAAAAAAAGAGATCCCGTTAGCTTTTATTTTAGTTGAGGTGGGTGCGCGTTTTCTATTCTCAAATTGAATGTGTTTTTAATAAAACAACGAATTTTTGATAACAGGTTCGATAGGAGTGGATTGTGTCCTTGGGTTAGGTGCAATTAATGGACATGGTTGTTCTTTGGTTTAGTTGGACACGGAAATATCTAACTCCCTCTAAGTTTAGTTGGCTTGGCTTGACATATCACGATATAGCCGCTTGTGTTGGCTTGGTTTCGCATAACATAACATCGCATGTATAGCCGCTCGTTGTGGCTAGGCTTCGCGTGACATGACATCGCATGTATAACCTTTTTGTTGGCTAGGTTTCGCATAACATAACTACATGTATAGTTGTCGCTCGTTTTGGCTAGGTTTCGCATGACATAACATAACATGTATAGCCGCTTGTGTTGGCTGGGTTTCGCATAGCGTAGCATCGTATGTCTCGAGCTGACATGGTTTGGTTGGTGTTAGCTAGGCTTAGATTAATGTGGCGCGGTGCGTCGTCGTGTCTGCTGTCTTGCCTTGGCAAAGTTTGGCTCGGCTAAAATTGGTAGGGCAAGGCATGGTTTCTCATGGCTTGGTGAGGCACGGCATGGCTTCCTATATCCTAGCAAAGAATGGAAAGGCTTCGCATATTTCGATGAGACATAGCATGGTTTTCTATTTCGTAGTAAGGTATGGGGACGGCTTCTTGTATCTTACGGCATGATTTCTCACGTCTTAGAAGAATGGCGTGGCTTTCTATCTCTTGGTGCGACATGTCATGGCTTCCTATATCCTAGCAAAGAATGGAAAGGCTTCGCATATTTCGATGAGACATAGCATGGTTTTCTATTTCGTAGTAAGGTATGGGGACGGCTTCTTGTATCTTACGGCATGATTTCTCACGTCTTAGAAGAATGGCGTGGCTTTCTATCTCTTGGTGCGACATGTCATGGCTTCCTATATCCTAGCAAAGAATGGAAAGGCTTCGCATATTTCGATGAGACATAGCATGGTTTTCTATTTCGTAGTAAGGTATGGGGACGGCTTCTTGTATCTTACGGCATGATTTCTCACGTCTTAGAAGAATGGCGTGGCTTTCTATCTCTTGGTGCGACATGTCATGGCTTCCTATATCCTAGCAAAGAATGGAAAGGCTTCGCATATTTCGATGAGACATAGCATGGTTTTCTATTTCGTAGTAAGGTATGGGGACGGCTTCTTGTATCTTACGGCATGATTTCTCACGTCTTAGAAGAATGGCGTGGCTTTCTATCTCTTGGTGCGACATGTCATGGCTTCCTATATCCTAGCAAAGAATGGAAAGGCTTCGCATATTTCGATGAGACATAGCATGGTTTTCTATTTCGTAGTAAGGTATGGGGACGGCTTCTTGTATCTTACGGCATGATTTCTCACGTCTTAGAAGAATGGCGTGGCTTTCTATCTCTTGGTGCGACATGTCATGGCTTCCTATATCCTAGCAAAGAATGGAAAGGCTTCGCATATTTCGATGAGACATAGCATGGTTTTCTATTTCGTAGTAAGGTATGGGGACGGCTTCTTGTATCTTACGGCATGATTTCTCACGTCTTAGAAGAATGGCGTGGCTTTCTATCTCTTGGTGCGACATGTCATGGCTTCCTATATCCTAGCAAAGAATGGAAAGGCTTCGCATATTTCGATGAGACATAGCATGGTTTTCTATTTCGTAGTAAGGTATGGGGACGGCTTCTTGTATCTTACGGCATGATTTCTCACGTCTTAGAAGAATGGCGTGGCTTTCTATCTCTTGGTGCGACATGTCATGGCTTCCTATATCCTAGCAAAGAATGGAAAGGCTTCGCATATTTCGATGAGACATAGCATGGTTTTCTATTTCGTAGTAAGGTATGGGGACGGCTTCTTGTATCTTACGGCATGATTTCTCACGTCTTAGAAGAATGGCGTGGCTTTCTATCTCTTGGTGCGACATGTCATGGCTTCCTATATCCTAGCAAAGAATGGAAAGGCTTCGCATATTTCGATGAGACATAGCATGGTTTTCTATTTCGTAGTAAGGTATGGGGACGGCTTCTTGTATCTTACGGCATGATTTCTCACGTCTTAGAAGAATGGCGTGGCTTTCTATCTCTTGGTGCGACATGTCATGGCTTCCTATATCCTAGCAAAGAATGGAAAGGCTTCGCATATTTCGATGAGACATAGCATGGTTTTCTATTTCGTAGTAAGGTATGGGGACGGCTTCTTGTATCTTACGGCATGATTTCTCACGTCTTAGAAGAATGGCGTGGCTTTCTATCTCTTGGTGCGACATGTCATGGCTTCCTATATCCTAGCAAAGAATGGAAAGGCTTCGCATATTTCGATGAGACATAGCATGGTTTTCTATTTCGTAGTAAGGTATGGGGACGGCTTCTTGTATCTTACGGCATGATTTCTCACGTCTTAGAAGAATGGCGTGGCTTTCTATCTCTTGGTGCGACATGTCATGGCTTCCTATATCCTAGCAAAGAATGGAAAGGCTTCGCATATTTCGATGAGACATAGCATGGTTTTCTATTTCGTAGTAAGGTATGGGGACGGCTTCTTGTATCTTACGGCATGATTTCTCACGTCTTAGAAGAATGGCGTGGCTTTCTATCTCTTGGTGCGACATGTCATGGCTTCCTATATCCTAGCAAAGAATGGAAAGGCTTCGCATATTTCGATGAGACATAGCATGGTTTTCTATTTCGTAGTAAGGTATGGGGACGGCTTCTTGTATCTTACGGCATGATTTCTCACGTCTTAGAAGAATGGCGTGGCTTTCTATCTCTTGGTGCGACATGTCATGGCTTCCTATATCCTAGCAAAGAATGGAAAGGCTTCGCATATTTAAACAGTCCCAACCATCATCAGTTCCAAAGAATTAGCATCACTACTCCGATATTCCTACAGTCTTTGCTACTGAGGACCGACTGCATCCGCCACTCCAAGTCCTTCTGCCTGTAACACGACGCCAAGAGACGTAGGCTACGCTATCTTCACCACTCCAGCATTCCTGCCATTTCATACACTTACACTGTCGCTACCACTGCTATATCCGCATTACTGCATCTTCCCTTTAACAGGACGCACCTCTGTACCTTCACTATGGCTGGGGTACAGCGACCATGAGGGCAGCTTTATTATTACATATAATAAACTACCACATTCTCCTCACTGTAAGAAGTCATTATTGCCTTTTATCTTCTGTTGTTTCGTTAGGGAAAGATTTATCCCTGTAATTTGAATTTTATTTATTTCCCTAAAATTGTGGATTCATTCTCTGTATGGGTAAGACATGGGAGTCACACTGGGATAAAGTGAAGGTGCGATTGGGAATCGAAACTGGAGAGATTCATCATTGGTTTGACTGACGCAGGTGTGTGTGTGTGTGTGTGTGTGTGTGTGCGGTGCACGTAGGGTTACCGATGAAACAGCTCCAGGTAGGGGCTATGGTGGACCTTGGACGACAGCAAACGAAGACTTATCACAGACGTCTCTATCGTCCCTTGAATATCTGTGGCCTGCCTACCACCGGGGATTATCTCTATAGTGAACCGCCCCAAATCATAGAAACAGCAAAAGATCTTTCATCTATGTGGTTTACCATGGCATTGGTAGGACCCAAAGTGGCTCTTTATATGAGGGAAATGGCCTACAGCCTTATAACAGCCTACCTACGGGAACTAACACAAGACAGCCCTCTGAAGAAGATCCTGCTGACGGAATTGGCCACATAGTCTTTTTTCTGGCCATTGTTTTGTGTTGTTTGACGTAGAGAAGGTGCTTCGTTCTGGAAGGGAAGAGAAAAGGAAGTTTTAAGAAGGCACAGCAAAGAGCAAAGACATGCAGTGATATACGACAGAAGGAGAGAAAGAAAGAATAATTGGGAAAAGTGAGAATTTTTGGAAGAAGGTTTCGAGCGGTCACCATGAACTAAATAAGATGGAGAGAGAAATGATAGAGAAACTCCGAATGATTCGAAAGAAGAGGGCGAAGACACAGAACATGAGATGACAAAAAGAGAAGGAAAACGGTGTCGTTCAGAAATAAAGGATTCGAACTACCACTTACCCTGGTCCAGGTCCCGTACGCTCCTGTCTCACGACCCTAGTGCCACCCACGTCCCTCACCCTCCTGTTTCAGTAGTATTACATGAGAATGTGAAAGGTTTAGCTCCGGGGCAAGGTATGGTTTGATGTTTTCCAAAAATACTTACTATATATATCTCAGGGCAAATTTTACATCTAACATCATTGAGCAATATTTAACAGTTAAAATTGTTGCAGCTTAAGACGAATTAGATATGTAACTATTAATGTGGCATGTATATTTACTGCGAAATATCAGTATGGGAGAGACTACATGTTAAATAGAATTATCTGACCTACCACTGAATGGCGATTTCTTCATATATATATATGTATATATATATATATATATATATATATATATATATATATATATATATATATATATATATATATATATATATATATATATACATATATATATATATATATATATATATATATATATATATATATATATATATATATATTGTTTATTCCAGTATTAACACGCCTGAAGGACCTTGAGTCCCCAAACATTTATGTCTCAAGGTCTGTCTCTCAGTTACTGCACTTTCCTTCTATTTCTCCTGTTGCTCTCCTTTTTTCTCCAAGTCTTACATCTTTCTTCAACTGTCTAAACACATATCATAAGACTGTGGCATCCTCTCACCCGCAAACCGAGATCCTCTTCTTCGAGGATTTCAACGTTCACCATAGGGAATGGTTGAATTCCTCCCTTACGGATGGTGGAGGGACTGGAGCCCTCGCGTTCTCTATCCTCAATCATTTAGAGCAAATCATCTCCCACCCTATCCATATTCCTGACCGCCGTGACCACTCTCCTGACATTCTGGATCTGTTTTTCACCTCAAGTCCATCTTCCTGTAACTACACAATTTCTCCTCCAATTGGTTCCCATGATCTTATTTTCATAAATGTATCTATTCTAACGGCACCTCCCTCTCCAGCAGCCCCTTCTAAGAGCAATACTGGCAACTCGACAAAGCTTAGTGGAAGAACTTACGTAACTTCTTTTCTGACTTTCCTGAGGTGAATTACTGTCTCATATGTGGTGATGCTTCTGTCTCTGCCACACTTATGTTAGAGGTTCTTCTTGCGGGAATGGAACCATTTATCCCCTTTTCCTCCAAGATGATCTCTTCCTCCAGTTCATGGTTCGACCGTTCCTGTTCTGAGACCAGGCAAGGGATCAGACATATCGGGCTTGAAAGACTCTCGTCCCTCTGACTCCCATTCAGCTTGTATCACTGCCCGTAATCACTGCAAGCATGTTATCCGTCACGCAAAGCGTTCCTTTATTCAAAGAAAGTGTATAACCTCTCCACGCCATCTACTAATAGGTCTTTCTGGTCTATAGCTGAAGACATCGACAACTTTCGTCACTCTACCTTTCCTTCACTTTTCTGTTCTGACGGTACTATAGCTATCTATGCCGTCGACAAAGCAACTTTCTTGAGTTCCCGTTTCTTCTCTAACTCCACCTTGGATGACGCTAACATTCCTTGACCCCCTGATGCTCCTCTTACTAATCCTATGCCCTTACGCGTAATCTCTTTTCGGACTGTCCGAAAAGCGCTTCTTTCTCTGGACATAAGGAAGGCTTATGGTCCTGGTGGCATCCAACCCCGTGTAATGAAAGAGTGTGCTTCCATATGGTGAGATCCACAAATGATAATTGAGGAGCTATGAGTAGTTACCCTTGATATATCCAAAGCTTTTGACAGGTTGTGACATCGGGATCTTATTTCTATGCTTCCCTTTTCTGGTTTCCTTCCCTCACTTTGCTCATTCATATCTAGCTTCCTTTCCGGCCAGTCTATCTCTTTGGTTGTTGACAGATCAGCCTCCCCCTTCCCCCTTTTCCAAGAACTTCGGTGTCCCTCAAGGTTCTGTCCTCTTTCCTACACTTTCTTTTTTGACGATTTCCTGTCTTCCACAATTGATCAAATGCGTTCATACGCTGACAGCTCAACACTGCATTCAACCACATCCTTCAATTTTGCTCCTTCTTCTCTCATTCGATCTGCATCTCATCTTGACACCACTTCCTCGATAAATTCATACTTGGACAGGTTATCTCAGTAGGGTAGACGAAATCTAGTGAAGTTTAATGCCTCAATGACCAAGTTTCTACCCATATCTCTATCGAAAACTCCTTACAACTCTCATCATTCCTATGACTTCTGTAATTCTACCTATGGCCTCAATCAACATAATGTAACATCCACTCATTCTTGGCAACCCCACATTACAGGAACAGCTAAGTCTGTCATTAAGAAACTGGGTGTCTTGTTTAGATGTCGAAACTTCTTTTCGTCTAAGCAGTTGGTCTGTTTATTCAAGGGATTGATTCGTCCTTGTATGGAGCAGTGCTCTCACATCTGGAGTTGTTCTAGCTCTGCATTCTTACTTAACAGAGTTGACTGAAAGGCTGTCTGACTTGTAAACTCCCTCAGGCTAACCTCCAATCTTGACCCTCTTTCCGTATACCGCAACTTTGGTTCATTTTCCCTCTTCTATACTTACTACTTTGGTTCTTGCTCCAGAGAGTTGGCTGCTTGTGTGCCCCCACCACTAGCTAGACCACACAATACGCGGCAAGCTGCTGCGTCACATGATTACTGTGTGGCCGGTGGAAATTCAAGAGTGGGCCGTTTTGATAACTATTTCTTTCCCTACGCCTCGAAGCTTTGGAACTCTCCACCGTCTCATGTCTTTCGCTTCCTCCAAAATTCGTAAATACTTTTCCTCGTCTCTTCCTTTTCCCTTCATAATTCTCTCTATTTCACTTAAGGCCCGGCCTTATATATATATATATATATATATATATATATATATATATATATATATATATATATATATATATATATATATATATATATATATATGTATATATATATATATATATATATGTATGTATATTAGAATTGTAAATGATAGGTCAAAAAGAAGAGAAAGGAAAGACATAAGGAGATATACCAAAAAATTTGGAGCAAAATACACATAAAAAAGAAAAGAGAAACGAAAGACTTATGAAGAGATGGGTTAAAACTTTTAGAGCAAAATAAATATATAAAGAAAAAAAAAGATGGTAGAGAAAATGGCGTAAAAAAATGAGAAAAATCCTTTCCAACCGAGGGTGAGGGAGTGTGGGAGGGGAGTGGTGTGGTGGTGGCGGAGGAGGAGGAGGAGGAGGCGGCCGGGACCGCCCCGACGCCACGGCCGGCGGGAGACTGCGCTAAACCAACCGATTCAAGACCTCCTGTTGTTGCCTTGCACTGGCACAACCCCCCCCCCCCCCCCAGCCATCCTCCGCCACACTGGATAGACTGGCGGTGAGCCCTGAACCCCAAGGGCAACGAGGGAGTAACCGTAGCGAATAGATTAAAGTCAGTTTGTCACCCGTGGTCACCGGTTTCCATCTGGTCTCTCTCTCTCTCTCTCTCTCTCTCTCTCTCTCTCTCTCTCTCTCTCTCTCTCTCTCTCTCTCTCTCTCTCTCTCTCTCTCTCTCTCTCTCCCCGTGCATGTCATGATTGATCAGTCGTCATAATCATCATGACAGAGGTAACCTGCTGGCTGGCGCTGCTGCTCTCCCTCCTCCTCCTCCACCCGGCCTCTCCCCAGCACCCTCGCCCCCGGGGTCTCTGGACACACCTGTGGCAATGCTGTCTATACAGTTGTATCACCTTTATATTTCATGGTCGTTGTTTACCTCACTGGCTGTCGACGGCTGGGGCGAGGCGGAATATGTACCACGTACCTCAAATGTTGCGTTGAGCTGTTCATCTCTGGTGCACGACGGTATGACTTGAGCACGACGGGTACGGTCCGTGGCGCGACGCTTACGATCCGTGAGCACGACGGGTACGGTCCATGAGCACGACGGATACGGTCCGTGTGTACGACGGTATGACTCTTGAGCACGACGGGCACGGTCCATGAGCACGACGGGTATGGTGCATGAGCACGACGGGTACGGTCCGTGAGCACGACGGATACGGCCCTTGTGTACGACGTTATGACTCTTGAGCACGACGGGCATGGTCCATGTGCACGATGGGTACGGTCCTTGAGCACGACGGGTATGGTCCGTGAGCAAGACGGGTACGGTCCTTGAACACAACGGGTACGGTCCTTGAGCACGACGATTCCTTTCTTCAACACGACGTTTATGGTCCTTGAGCACGACGGTTCGACTATGAAGCACGACGGAGGTGTATTTAAGCACGGCGGTACGACCAAAGAGCACGCGACGATGACGCTACGACGCTTGAACACGACGGTACGACCTGGAACAACCAAAGTACGACCTGTCGCAGTCCAGAATTGAACGTAAGATTACGACGTGGCATGATCAGTCGAGCTGATATGATGGCGGTGGTGGCTTCGAACTCCAAGAAAGTCATGGATCTCTTGGAGTGACACAAGACGAATGCAGTGGATATCTTGGAGGGACACAAGACAAATGCCGTGGATATCTTGCATGAGGAGGGACGGAAAATGAGTTGATTCATGAGTCTCATTCATTCTGAACTTTCTTGGGAGGTGGAGCGTTTCGACACCAAGGGTGATTTACATAGTGGCATATGGTAGCAAGCACCCTGCCCCAGGGGGCAGGGTGCACTGATACAAGAACGAGAAGGGTCTTAGGCTAAAAGGGAAACAAAGAGGAAGGTCTTGGACTAAGAGGGCTACTATGAGGAAGAGTCGTGGAATAAGAGGGATATTAAAAGGAGGGAATGTAGCCAAAGGGAACTTCTTATTTGAGACCTTAGACTGAGATAGTTAAGAGGAGGGATCTTAAGAGGGCTATAAAGAAGGATCTTAGGATAAGAGGGGTTACGAAGGGGAAGGAACTTAGCCTACAAGGACTAAGCGACATGTAAGAGATCCCCTTGGAATATATACCAGGCTTAGGGAGCCCCAGGAAGTATATACCAAGCTTAGGAAGTCCTCAGGAGTGTATACTAGGCTCAGGGAGTATATACCAGGCTCAGGGATTCCCCAGGAGTATATATCAGACTCAGGGATCCCCTGGTGAGTATATACCGAGCTCAGGAAGCCCTCAGGAGTGTATACCAGGCTCAGGGAACCCCAGGGAGTATATACCAAGCTCATGGATTCCCCAGGAGTATATATCAGACTCAGGAATCCCTTAGTGAGTATATACTGGGCTCAGAGATTCCCCAGTGAATGTATACCAGGCTCAGAGATTCCCTAGTGAGTGTATGTCAGACTCAAAGAACTAGTCAGGAATTATATGTTAGAGCGAGTTAGGGGTCGTGAAGAGGAGGCTTCATATCCCCTGGTTCAGCAAATTAAGAGCACGTCACCCCCTGTATGTCACATCGATCCAATTTGGTCTATGCCATGCATGTCTCACACCCTCCTGCATGTTCAAGGCCACGTCCGCTCAAAGCATCTTTCACTCCATCCTTCCACCTCCTCGATTCCCCTCCCCCCTCCCCCTTTTCTCCTTGTTCTTTCCACTTCTGACACGTATACCCCCCTAAGTCAACCTCTCCTCACTCATCCTCTCCGTATGTCAGCACACCCTCTTCAGTTCTGTCGTGCATACTCCTCTCGCTACGACACCTCTCTCTTAACCACGTCTCGCATCCATACAACACCGCTGGAAATTTTCAACCATCACACACACACACACACACACACACACACACACACACACACACACACCCATCTGTGCCCTCACAGACGGTGAGTTCTCATTCCTCACGCTCGTCAATGCACGGAGGACCTTACCCCCATCGCCCACCCTATGACTTGCCTCAACAAATCAATCCGGACAAGCTTCTTAAACATGAGGACTACGGCGGGAGAGTTGAAGCGAAACGTCAAAAGGCGTGATTTATGGGAGGTGAGTGACGAAGACACACTCGAGTGAATGAGTAAGACGTCGCGACGCTGAGTAGTGGATAAGGGTGTTGGACCGTGTAGCACGTAAATGCGTAAGACGTGGAGGGAACATGAGGGGATATCTTAGCTGTACCCTTCAAGGATCGGATCAAAGGTCAGGCCATCATACCCATCCTGCTCGTCAAGGGTGAAGCCGTCTTGCTCCAAAAGGCGTTATTGAGGTGTGGTCTGGGGACGCGTGGATGGGAATGATAAATGGGTGTTTGCCAAGTTACGTGCGGCCTTTGATAATGGGTCTTTCTCCCATGGTAGGGTGGAATTTCAGGGGTTTTCAAGAGAAATTTGGATGCTTCTTGGTGACTCGTTTCCAAGTGCTGTGATTCCTGACAAGAGCAGCTGAGTCACAAGAGGCTGGGGAGCAGCCTAACGCGTTACACGAGGAAAGGTTGTAGCCAGAGGCGCCACGTGAGGATGGGGAGTGGCCAGAAGGATTACTTCAGGAGTAACCTGCCACAGGAGGGTGGGGAGTAGTCTAAAGCGTCACAGGGGAATGGAGAGTAGTCTGACATGAGGATAGGGAGTGGTCTGACGCGTCACAAGAGGATAGGGAGTGGTCTGATGCGTCACAAGAGGATAGGGAGTGGTCTGATGCGTCACAAGAGGATAGGGAGTGGTCTGATGCGTCACAAGAGGATAGGGAGTGGTCTGATGCGTCACAAGAGGATAGGGAGTGGTCTGATGCGTCACATGAGGATAGGGAGTGGTCTGACGCGTCACAAGAGGATAGGAAGTGATCTGTTGCGTCACAAAAGGATAGGGAGTGGTCTGGTGCGTCACAGGGGGGATAGGTAGTAGTTTGAAGCGTCACAGTAAGATGGGGGGGAAGGGGGGCAGGTAGCTTGATGCGTCACAGGGTAACGGGAAGGACAGACCATAGAAGACCTGATGGTCTGTGACTAAGGTACGTTTCTGCTGGGGGACTGTAATGGGATCCTAAATTCCCAGTCTTTATGGACGGAGACAGGATAGTAAAGCAGAATTCTCCTCCCCACCCACCACTCGTGGAGGCACTTCAGTCGATGGGAGTAAAAAGGAGTTCCATGCTATGTGCAGAGTGTATTCCGATATGGAAATTTTATGGGAGAATGTGAATGGAAAACGTGTCCGTTTGTAGTAAAGAAAACTGGGTAATCTCGAAATGGAGGCTCAAATCTGAAAGTGAAAAAAAAAAATTATATGATATAAAGATGCTAGATTACGAGCGTATTATGTATTACTATGACATTTTTTCTTTCTTTCTTGGGCAAACTTATTTGCAGATGATTCTGTTCGAGAAGGAAAATGTAAATATAGAGGAGGGATGAGAATTACCCGCAGACCTGAGCATCAACAATGCGAAAAAGACTGCCGGAGTTGTTGGGTTCATCATGTTTCATTTGTAAAGCCGAGTTTTGATCCTTTCCGGACTTTGTGGATAAGATGATTGTCCAAGCATTTACTTCAGGGAATATCTGGGTTAGCAGACCATTTCCGCTGTGGTATTTAAAACAGGGGCATTCTGCCAGCCAGTGGTAGCCTAATATGACATGGGTAGCCTGGCAACAGACAATAAAATCGTATAGAAATAAGACATAAGTGAGTATAGATGCATAGTTTATAGTGCAAAATACACGACTCACGTGGTGTGAATAGAGATCAGGCACTTCTGAGGACAAGAGAAGCGTGTAACGAAGAATCAGAGGGAAACACATGAGTCACAGAGAATGGTGGAGTGAGGTGAACGGGGGAAGTAGAAACGAGAACGTTTGAGGCGAAGCTCAAGGTCAGTACCAGTAATAGGCTTACTTACTTCCGCCTTCCTACATTTTATGTAACCTTCCACCAAAGTCACGGAAACGCTTTGTATACGTTTAGTAAGACAAATGAAGGCTCGTTTGTCATTTTCTTTTATTCAACGAGGACGGAGGTTAGACTTGAAGAAGACAAAAGCATGTGGCGAGGGAAGTTATCCAAACAGTATTCATCTTTCAAAATGTTTTCATGTACTTGTTAACGTTTGTTGATCTCTCATCCAGACTCGTATTTGCCCTCTTTTTTTTTTTTCCAGCACATGCACCTTCCTTTTGACCTCCTGACTCTTCCTCTTGTACATCTTCAAATCATCACACTCCTTCCCTGCGGGTAAAGCCCCTACCCTTCTACATCCTCTTTCATTAATAACATCTCAGCTTCCTCATTCCACCGTTCACTACCTTCTCTCACATGCCCACATCCCACATTTTCTAAATACCTCCCATTCCTCTCCCACTCATCTAGTTTTGTTCACTCTTACCTATGTCATTTTTTCATCCAATCTCCTTGGTACCTCTTCACACAAATCTCTTTTCCAAAGTCACTCACTTTCATCACCCTCATCGCACCCCATATCATTTTCCTTTTCCCTAAAGCCTCAACAAACCTTTACCCATGACTTCACCTGAAGGTGATCAGACATCTCTCTCTCTCTCTCTCTCTCTCTCTCTCTCTCTCTCTCTCTCTCTCTCTCTCTCTCTGTCTCTCTCTCTCTCTCTCTCTCTCTCTCTATCTCTCTCTCAGCACATTTTAATCCAATAGTTTCTCTTTAGCCTGACTGTTAGTTAGTACACTGTTAGTTAGTAGTTAGTACATGATCAAGTAAAACTCGCTCACCGTTAATATAAATAATTCACGTATACTTTATATATATATATATATATATATATATATATATATATATATATATATATATATATATATATATATATATATATAAAGTTCAGAGCAAATTTAGCATTAATGAGCTTCCTAAATCCTTGCTTATTACTTAAGGTTGGCTTAATCTCTTGCAGGAGATTGAAAATAAACTTTTAAAGTACACAACAGTGAACGGAGAAAATCATATTGACACATTCAGGACCTGACAGCAGCACAAATATGGAGCACATCGGGTTCCCACGGAGTCTCAAAGCTCTGACGGGGGCTCTACAGTCATCCATTGATTTACACAGTGAACAATGTTTGGTTTGGCTCAGCCAGTTTCCCCTCCTAAATCAACAAACAACAGCATTACTACGCACACACGCATATATACCAAATATGCCCGGAGGTATATAAATATGAATAGTGCAACGAGAATACGCATCCAGGAAACCTACTCACGCTTTTTAATAGAACTTGCATCATACATCTGAACAATTCATATATATAGATATATTTATATCTGTTTTTCGACTGTACTTTTCCCCGTCCAACCCCCGTCATCTTGCGTCTCTTAACCACCGAATTAGATTAAAAATATTAAACAGCCAATAGGAAGGTTCTATTCGCTGAGCTCGCTGCTTTTACATCCGCTTCGCACAACGGCTACAAAATAAAACAAATGCTCTTCGCTTCACTTATCAACCAACCGTCATGATGTAGACATCAAAACATTCTCCGAGAGGATCAGAGATCTTTTTAGCTTTACTGTCGTGGACTTTTAAAGCTAGAAATGAACTTTGAAATTAATTTTTCAGTCTTTCAGAAGAATTAGAGCTACCTTATCAAGCTCTACGCCAATGTTTATCGTGTACTACTGTAGTAAATATGGAACAGCGGAAGGAGCTAAGCAAAGATTTTTATCTTAAGGCTCAAGTTATCTGCTTTGGACATTACCTTGCTCACATGGGAAGCAGCGAATATATATATATATATATATATATATATATATATATATATATATATATATATATATATATATATATATATATATATATGTATGTATATATATATATATATATATATATATATATATATATATATATATATATATATATATACTGTACGGGTAGGGAGCTTTACACGCGTGGAGTCGAACATTCTTTGCTATCATACACGTTTTTAAGTGTGTGTGTGTGTGTGTGTGTGTGTGTGTACAGTCTTTTTTCAACTATCAAAAATATTAGAACTTCTGTACGCTGTCTTCTTTCTTAGTTTCATCACTCAGTTGATTTCATTCCTCCGTTACTTTACTGATGTAAAAGAAATTACATAGCATCATTTGAAGACTACTGTTCTCTTTTAAGCATCATCGAACTATAAAAAACTTAAGGTTTTGATCAAGTCACCCCTTACTCTTCTGTCTCGTGATGGTCAAATTTAAGGCCTCTAAGCCTCTATCTCCGTTTTCTTTTTCTTAGCATCATCTTTATTGCTCTGCTCTGTTTTCATTTTCTGCCTCTCAGCGTCTCACTATATCTCCGTTTTCTTATGGCATCACCTTTATTGCTCTCCTCTAGACCTTCTCTGTTATTTCTCTGTGCTTCCCTTCATGTAGTGATGACCATACTTGAGAAACACGATTGAGAAACATGATCTTGGTTTTGGCGTAATGGACAGTGTGAACAGCTTGCTGACTTATATTTTCTTAATCCGAGTACTTGAATGTAATTCTAATATTTACCAGAAGACAGTTTGTACCTTAAGCGATTCGTCTTTGGTGGGGTAGTTTAGGTACGGCTGTGACTTCCTAAACTGCTGGCTTGCTTGTTTCAGTGATTCTGGCGGGGGTATCCAGTGGACGGACCAGTTTGGATTTAGTTCTAAACCGTTCATTTCTTTCAGCCTCCCATTCCACCAGTTGATGATGGATGTCTGAGGTGTATGTGTGTGTGTGTGCTTGTGTGTGTGTGTGTGTGTGTCGGGGGAAAGTGTTTTACATTCGTGTTGCTCCGTTTCTTAATCTTGTTTATATGCCTCATGTCTTTAGTCTGTGTATGTATTCACACACACACACACACACACACACACACACACACCAGCCTACGACAGGTAACTATTTATCGACCAGCCCCCAAGGGGAGGATGAACACCTGGGTTGGGTGTAGGCCGACTACCACGCCTAGGATTCGAACCCTTGCGAGTCTGACTTCTGGCTGACTCGAACTGACACATATGGTCAGTAACGCTAACCAGTACACTGTACGGAGGCCAGTGTGTGTGTGTGTGTGTGTGTGTGTGTGTGTGTACATACTTATATTGTGTTGTATGTCTGACCAGCTCTTGAGTCTGCCTTGCTGAACTACGTAATTGCCTGCTGATTGCCCTGCTGGCCTACGTATCTACTTGCTACTCTGACCTCTGGCCTTCTCACCTGCGTGACTGACCTGGTGACCTGGCTCATCCATATCTACAACTTCTCCAACAGTTTGCTTGCGTGTCGTTTTTTTCTGCCTCAGAAAATACGTTTCCGCCTTCCGTCTTTTCTGTGTTTGCCTCGTGGGTGCCTGCCTGCTTGTCACATGCCGGCTGGCTGGCCGACCTGCTTGCTTGCTTGTTCGCTTCTCTGCTTTCATTCTCACCCTCCCTCAACCCTCGCACCCGTGCCGGCCGCCTGCCTTTCCAAGTGCTTGCATGCATGTCCGCTTCCTGCCGGTCTGTGTGGCGCATTAAGTCTCTACTTGCACACACCCCCCCTCCATCCCCAACCCCCCCTCCAGTGCTTGCTGGTGTAGTCTCTGCTTGCACACCCACCCGCCCACCTTGGTCGTGTGTATTCTTGACTTAACCAGACACATTATTCTCCCCCTAAGACCCCCTAACCTCGAGCCTCAAAGAGCCTTCTCCCCCTCCCCCTTCCCCAAACCCCAGGTTGCTTACTCTCCCCCCTCAACCCCTCCCCCTACCCCCTCCCACAATCCTTTCAGCCCCAGGGAGCCTGTTTCTGGGGGAGGTCGGGGAGGGAAGGGGGAATCGGAGGGTGAGGTGGCCCCAGCCATTGTCTAGTGGCAACACCGAATAAATGTGTCGTTTGAAAAAAATGGAGCTTCAACAATACTGTATTGTAACTAAACAGCCATCCTCTTGTCACGACATACATGTGCACTAATATATATATATATATATATATATATATATATATATATATATATATATATATATATATATATATATATATATATATTCTAGACTGAGACCATATGTAATCGGAGTTAAAGCTGTAAAGGAAAAGAAATAAGGAAGGGTACAACTAGAGTAACAGACAGTAGAAGCTCAGTTTGCAAGAATAAAGAAACAACATCAAGAAGAAGAAGAAAAGGTAGATATAACGGGAACAAAAGACAACAAAAACTGTAAAAAGAAAAACAAAAGACAACAAAAACTGTAAAAGAAAACAAAAAGAAAAACGTTACTTCTTCCCGAACGGACTACAATAGCCTAGCTGTTTTGAAGCGGGCAGGAAAAAAAATCAGATTATGAAGAATTTCGTAGGGTGTTTGTTTATATGTATATATTTAAAAAAGAAAAAAGAAAATTAAAGGAAGAGTTTGTCAAAGAATAAAATACCAAAATCCCAGAGACCTCCTCCTCTCCGAAAAACAAAACAAAAACCGAAAAATATATGGTGAAACATTCACAGGCCAGAGATCGGGTCAGCTTTCCCTCTAACACAGGAAGACCAGAAATGGTAACCACTTAGAAGTGTTAGGGTCTGAAAATAGTATGTACGAGTGTGGATGGACCGTTATCTCTTGGAAAAAGACTGGCCTCTAGAGACATGATACAGTGTGAAATCAAACCACACAACATTCTTAAGTTATTTAGTCAGGAGTTATCAAAGAGATAATCTCACATCTCAGGTCTCTCAGAGCTTAAGAGGTAACAAAGAAGTCGAGAGAAGACAAAAGAGACGTTTGGTATATCTCGTAAAAGACTTCCCAAACTTTGAGGACCAACAGTGACCGAGTGAACCTTCCGGGATTATATAATGGCGAAGAAAAATAACTGTGTGAAAAGGTTCCATCGTGTGTTTTCGATAGTAACTATAAACTCCTCCGAAAAGATTTGCCGAACAAGAGCTAATGCATATTGAGTCTGATGATGCAGGAGGCAGTGAGACGAGCCTAGCCCAGCAAGTCTGATGATGCAGGAGGCAGCGAGACGAGCCTAGCCCAGCAAGTCTGATGATGCAGGAGGCAGCGAGACGAGCCTAGCCCAGCAAGTCTGATGATGCAGGAGGCAGGAGACAAGCCTAGCCCAGCAAGTCTAATGATGCAGGAGGCAGTGAGACGAGCCTAGCCCAGCAAGTCTGATGATCCTGGAGGCAGCGAGACGAGCCTAGCCCAGTAAGTCTGATGATGCAGGAGGCAGTGAGACAAGCCTAGCCCAGCAAGTCTGATGATGCAGGGGGCAGAGACGAGCCTAGCCCAGCAAGTCTGATGATGCAGGAGGCAGTGAGACAAGCCTAGCCCAGCAAGTCTAATGATGCAGGAGGCAGTGAGACGAGCCTAGCCCAGCAAGTCTGATGATCCTAGAGGCAGAGACGAGCCTAGCCCAGCAAGTCTGATGATGCAGGAGGCAGTGAGACAAGCCTAGCCCAGCAAGTCTGATGATGCAGGAGGCAGCGAGACGAGCCTAGCCCCGCTGTGGAAAAGTTCCAAAAGTGCGGGATTTTAAGTAGCACGGAACTTGTCTGGGAGCACTTAGCGCTATCTAAGAGGAGAGGAAATTAGAGACGAATTACTATAATGTGTCCAGGAAAACTTCCCGTGCCAGAAAGTTAGTACAGTGAGAGGGGATGGTACACCATCCATACCTGATCTGTAGTCCTCGTACAGTAACCTGAAAATTGGAAAAATCTGTTTTGTCATTCTCCCCCATTTTGAGTAAAGTAATTATGTAATTTTCGATTTTCTAATAATTTAGTTGAGAAATAACAGAGAAATCAAGAAGGAAATGTATCGACTAGAGAACATATAACGTGAAGGTATTTATACATACGTAAGGTAGGTTAAGGTAAGGTTTATATACATAAGGAAGGTAGGTTAAGGTAAGGTATATACACATACTTGAGGTAGAGTAAGGTATATATACATATATGTCTCCTTTCATACGTGTTCGCTGTTTCTCGCGTGAACGGGGAAGCGTCAGGAACAGGTAAATGAGCTTCCTCCTCCGTCCCCTCTTTTGAAAAGCAACCCGGGAGATGAGGATATCAGGCCTCAACGATCCCATCCGCTGTAGTCGCTTTCTGCAGCACGACGCGCGAAATACTTGAAAAATGTTCATTCTAACATATCCCCATATATATATATATATATATATATATATATATATATATATATATATATATATATATATATATATTGAGCGATCGGGTCCTGAACATGCAGGAGAGTGGTGAAAGGCGTGCAAGGAATAGTGTGAATTGGAATGATGTGGTATACCGGTGTCGACGTGCTGTCAATGGATTGAACCAGGGCATTTGAAGCGTCTGGGGTAAACCATGGAAAGTTTTGTGGGGCCTGGATGTGGAAAGGAAGCTGTGGTTTCGGTGCGTTACACATGACAACTAGAGACTGAGTGTTAACGAATGTGGCCTTTGTTGTCTTTTCCTAGCGCTACCTCGCGGGGGTGGGGGGGGGGGAGCCATTTCATGGATGGCGGGGTGGCGACGAGAATGGATGAAGGCAGTAAGTATGAATATGTACATGTGTATATATGTATATAACTGTGTATGTATATGTATGTATACGTTCAAATGTATAGGTATATATATGTGGGTGTGTGGGGGTTTATGTATATACATGTATATGTGGGTGGGTTGGGCCATTCTTTCGTCTGTTTCCTTGCGCTACCTCGCTAACGCGAAAGACAGCGACTAAGTATAATAAATAGATATCAAGTATATGTATATATTGTCGTGTCACCTTTTCTTGAACAGTGACTTTCCACCTTCTCTAGTCTCTCCGTCTTTCCTATAACCTCTCCACCTTTGAGAGTCTGGTCTGTGGACACCCGAGGTACTCATAGTAATTCTCCCTGTATTGTTCTTTCTCATACCTATCTTACCGCCCATCCGAGATGGCGAAGTTGTATCAGTGGAAGTAAAGTCTCGTCAGAGGAAGGATTTTCTTAAATTGGAAGTAGTGCAGAGAAGAGCAACCAGACTGAGTCCTTTCTTGATTACCAACCATATGAGGAAAGATTGCGAGAATTAAACTTGTTCCCCTAACGCAAGAGGCGTCTTCGAGGCAAATTGATAGATTGTTTTAAAACACTTCAAGGATTCAACAACGTCGCTATCGAATATTTCTTTACGGTAGCGCCATTACTACCAACGAGAGAAAATGGACTAAAACTTTGATGTCACCGAGTTGATATAGATTAAACGAAATGTTACTTTACCAACGACATTACTGATGTGTGGAATAAGCTCACAGAAAATGTTCAGAGCAACACCCTTAACGCCATCAAAATTAGGTATGGTAATCATTTGTCACTCTCCGGTATTCAGTAATTCATATAATCAATCGTCATAACGTATTGATACATCGAAGAGACGTCTCTTCGATGTATATCAACTGACTGTTATATTTCTCTCTTGTGTCTCCTGATGATGTGATTATTACTCGAAAGTGCACTTTGGAACTTATCGTGTTTCATTTTTCCCATGGACTCATAGGAATATATATATTTATATTTATATATATATATATATATATATATATATATATATATATATATATATATATATATATATATTCTTTCTTTCTTTCATACTATTCGCCATTTCCCGCATTAGCGAGGTAGCGTTAAGAACAGAGGACTGGGCCTTAGAGGGAATATCCTCACCTGGCCCCCTTCTCTGTTCCTTCTTTTGAAAAAAAAAAAAAAAAAAAAAAAAAAAAAAAAGGCCCAGTCCTCTGTTCCTAACGCTACCTCGCTAACGCGGGAAATGGCGAATAGTTAAAAATATATATATATATATATATATATATATATATATATATATATATATATATATATATATATATAAGTATATATATATATATATATATATATATATATATATATATATATAAGTATATATATATATATATATATATATATATATATATATATATATATATATAAGTATATATATATATATATATATATATATATATATATATATATATATATATATATATATATATATTTTTTTTTTTAACTATTCGCCATTTCCCGCGTTAGCGAGGTAGCGTTAGGAACAGAGGACTGGGCCTTTTTTGGAATAACCTCACCTGGCCCCCTCTGTTAATTCTTTTGGAAAATTAAAAAAAAAAAAAAAAACGAGAGGGGAGGATTTCCAGCCCCCCGCTCCCTCCCCTTTTAGTCGCCTTCTACGACACGCAGGGAATACGTGGGAAGTATTCTTAATCCCCTATCCCCAGGGATAAATATATATATATATATATATATATGCTCTCTCTCTCTCTCTCTCTCTCTCTCTCTCTCTCTCTCTCTCATATGTATATATATACATCATTTCAGTTTCTTTGTCCTGGAGTTGGTTGCTAGGCCGCTCACAGGCCGCACACACACACACCTCAGCCACATTGTCACCAGGCTCAAGGCCGTGCTGTTGTGGTGTTTGTTTCCTCTACACTCCGCTAAGCTTAGCGACGCTCTACCTTCTCCAGTCTCTCCTCGCAACTGCGACACACGTCTCTTTCTATACAAGGCGCAGTGAATTCTTCTTCTTTGTAAAGATTAGATCAGTCTATCGCTTTTCCCTTCGCTGTTGCTATTTTCGGACGAGAGAGAGAGAGAGAGAGAGAGAGAGAGAGAGAGAGAGAGAGAGAGAGAGAGAGAGAGAGAGACCATTTTCTTTTATGTGAAAATCATATCATGATTTCTTCTCTCGGAATTATAAACTAAATAAGATGCGGTCTCTCTCTCTCTCTCTCTCTCTCTCTCTCTCTCTCTCTCTTGAAACGGCCGTTCGCAACCAGTGTTATTCTTCTTGGTCACTTTGTCTACATTTGGTTCACTCACCTCTTCGCGTGTCTGTTTTGTTTGTTCCAGCTGTTTACGGCTCGTAGCTTCATCTGTCTCCATTTTCTGCTTCACCTGTTTACAGCTTTGCCTGCTCCATCTGTCTCCATCGTCTGCTACATCTTTTTGCCCTCCTGTTCCATCTGTCTGTGGCCTCGAGACCATCTGTTAACATCTGTAAACTCCAAAGTTTTTTTTTGAATTTCGTCTTTTTGATATATGTTTACATTTGCTTTTTCATGTCTGATGTCTCCTCTTCCACCTGTCACCACTTGTTTTTCTATCCGTTTGTACCTTTTCCTTTTAACCACCTGTCTTCATCTACTGTTCCACTTCTTTTTCTTTTTAAATTGTCTCTGATACACCTGTCTCTGCTCTTTTGTTCCACCTGGTTACGCCCCATCTATCCTTCATCTGTTCACATCGCCTGGTCAACCTGTTTATATACATGAATATATATGTAGTTTCCGTTTGCACGCATATGTCTCCTACTATACATCATATTGTCTTTCTTCCACATACTTACCTGTTGCTCCACTGCTCCACCTCTCCACAACTTTTGCCCCATCTATCTCCACCCTCCCTGATCCACTGCTTCATGGCTGACCAGCCCGCCAAGCAACTTCTCCCGTTTCCCACAGTCAGCTCAGGAGCGCTTAGTGGTTCCTGTCCTAAGTCGTCCTCCTTCGCCACCACCACCACCACCTGGTCCTCGACGTCTCTTATGGCTAAACCTCGTCGTAGGTACTGCGTACGCTCTCTCTCTCTCTCTCTCTCTCTCTCTCTCTCTCTCTCTCTCTCTCTCTCTCACCTGCGTATTCCTCGTTAGCTCCCAAGTCTATGAACCCCTCCTTCTCACCTTCTAGCCTCCTCTCTCTCTCTCTCTCTCTCTCTCTCTCTCTCTCTCTCTCTCTCTCTCTCTCTCTCTCTCTCTCTCTCCCCAACTCACACAGTATCTTTAGAACATGTCGGGCGTTGTTCCAGATAATCTATAACCCAACTCCAACACCCCACCATTATTTTTCCCCCTCCTCCACCTCCCCGTCGCCCAGGTCTTGCTATATGAGAGGAGGGAAAGACACGAGTGAGGAGGGAGATACCTCTTTCCTGTATCTCCCCTGATGATGTGATTATTACACGAAAGTGCACTTGGGAACTTATCGTGTTTCATTTTTTCCCGTGGACTCGGAGGACTATATGTGTATGAGGGTGGTTGGGCCATTCTTCGTCTGTTTCCTTGCGCTGAGGAGACTCGCCCACCCAACGCCGTCCCGCCAGCCCTCCAGCCTGTGAGTTACGATGGCTCGTTTGACTCCGGTGGCACTGGAGACGAAGGCGGGGAGGCGGAGGAGGAGGAGGAGGAGGAGAAGTGGTGTTGGAGGTGTAGGTAGTGGGATGGTGTTTTTGAGGCGGAGGAGGAAGAGGAGGTGGTGTTGGAGGTGTAGGTAGTGGGATGGTGTTGTTGAGGCGGAGGCGGAGGAAGAGGAGGTGGTGGTGTTGGAGGTGTAGGTAGTGGGATGGTGTTTTTGAGGCGGAGGAAGAGGAGGAGGTGGTGTTGGAGGTGTAGGTAGTGGGATCGTGTTTTTGAGGAGGAGGAAGAGGAGGAGGAGAGGTGGTGTTGGAGGCGTAGGTGGTGGGGATGGTGGCGTTGTTGGTGCTGGCGAGGCGCTGGCTGGTGCCAGCGATGTGGATGCTGGTGGTGGTAGCTATGGTGCTGGGTGTCGGACGAAGCGTCGGGTATCGCCCCCTCCTCCCCCCACTTTTTTTTCTATTTCTTTTTTTTTTTTTACAATCGTCGAGTCTCACACTACTTGGGAACTCTCCAGGGGGGGGGGGGAGAGAGAGAGAGAGAGAGAGAGAGAGAGAGAGAGAGAGAGAGAGAGAGAGAGAGAGAGAGAGAAGGGGAGGGGGGGGTTCGTAGCGCAGCCAACATGCCGACAGGTCGACGGCCACGTCTCCTCCTCCAACCTCCTGAGAAGGACTATTTTATTTTCCTTTTTTTTCCCCCCTCCGGAGGGCGCTAAACATTAGTGGCTGGGAGGGAGGAAAGGAGACCACCGAGACAGGTGTCTCCTACAGCCTAGGCGGTGGCGGCAGAGGTAGCTACGTTGTCCAGGAAGGTGGGGGAAAAAAAATGAAAAAAAACTTGTTTTGCTGTAAAGTTACACCGCCGAGTGACATGTTGTGACGCGGGCGGATTAGGCTTGCTGTCGCCCTAACCCAGGCTGGGATTTTTTCATGACCACTTGTGTTCCCGACGCTAGAAGAAAAAATTTTTATGGCAATTTTTTTTGTTACTGCGTATATATATATATATATTCAAAATTACCGCATGAACTGCTCTCGAGAACCGAAACCGTAGTAATATCTACAGAAGAAAGAGAGGGAACCAACACCATGACACAATACAGTTAGGTTAAGTCATGAGGTCAGGCTGTGAAAGCTGATAAGTCGGATCGCTTTGGACTCGACTCTTTGTCAAATGATTATGGACAGGTACCTCCTCCGATGTGAGGAGAAGCAATACAATGCAGGGGCAAAGCAGTTCGGTGTCTCTGAATCGGGGCAAGAGAATTTCTTACGTCTGAATAATAATCGATTGATGCACAGTGGAGACTCCAGAATAAATTCAAGTTCTAGTGGGTACATCAGAGATGTCTACTGTGTTTGAATGGCGGGAGCTACAGAGCCATCAGAGGAAATAGGAGAGCTGTAAAAAGGGAGATTTCACTGAGAGAAACATCGAGATACTGACTGGGTTCTTTAAAGGCGTTAAACTTCACAAGGTTGGCTCTGCGGCGCCCCCAACCCCACCCCACGGAAAACGCCTGTCCAAATCTGGGTTTAAAGAGGTGGTCGTGACTAGACGAGAGACGCAGGTCGAGCAAGAGGAGGTGGAGCGGATTTGAAAGAAGTGAAGGCATACATACAATGCTGAGTGAGTCGTCAATGTGAGAGCGGATTTAATTATCTTTTGCACACACACACACACACACACACACACACACACACACACACACACACACACACACACACACACACACACACACACACACACACACACACACACACATACACACACACACGCACACACACACACCTACACATTAAGGTGATGAGAGCGAGATCAATGGTTCATTCCCGCGGCTCAGGGCATGTTGCCTGGCTCATGTGGACTATGAGGGAGTCACTGTTCATATAGTCAAGACTTTGTTGAGGTCACTGTTTGTATAGTCAAGACACTGTTGAGGTCACTGTTTGTATAGTCAAGACACTGTTAAGGTCACTGTTTGTATAGTCAAGACACTGTTAAGGTCACTGTTTGTATAGTCAAGACACTGTTTAGGTCACTGTTTGTATAGTCAAGACACTGTTACGGTCACTGTTTGTATAGTCAAGACACTGTTGAGGTCACTGTTTGTATAGTCAAGACACTGTTAAGGTCACTGTTTGTATAGTCAAGACACCGCTGAGGTCAGTGTTTGTATAGTCAAAGGCACTGTTGAGGTCACTGTTTGCATAGTCAGAGACACTGTTAAGGTCAGTGTCTGTATAGCCAAAGACACTGCTGAGGTCAGTGTTTGGCGAGTCAAGACACTGTTGAGGTCACTGATTGGCTAGTGAAGGCACGGTAAGAGAGATTAGCATTCGATGTTCACTTAGCAGAGGTTGGAGGCACGTCCCTGGCCATCAACAACAAGTGGAAGTCAATGTTTCTTCATCGAATCCACAGTGGGGTCACTGCCTGACTGGGGAGGGTACTGGTGGACACTGTGGGGAGGAAAGATCACATTATATGTATATACAGTGGAAACAGGGAGTTGGCGACGACACTGTGGAGAAAACAGGGAGTGGACTCAACCTCCAGTTGGCGACGACACTGTGGAGAGGGGGGGAGGTATCTGAGTTTGCGTAATGAAGGCGCTAATGGGAGGAAAAGGGATTTGTCTACACAGACAGAAGGACGCGAGGGTTTTGCTTCTTACAGACACACAGTTCGTGTCATTGCCCTCGCTGCCGAGGAACACACGGGTTCTTGTTGGTTTGGTTTTGATACAATGTGAGGTCGGTGAATGGGTTATTAAGAGTCTGCTGGAGGGTCTGTATTTGATGGCGTGAAGGTAAGATGAGGTGAGCGATGGTTTACTTCAGGAAATAGGGGTCTGTGGTAGATTGAGAGTCTGGTAGGTGAAGACAGTAATACCTTCCTCTCTCTCTCTCTCTCTCTCTCTCTCTCTCTCTCTCTCTCTCTCTCTCTCTCTCTCTCTCTCTCTCTCTCTCGGCAAGCTGGTGTTTGTTTGTTTTTCATTTCCATCGTTTTTCTGTTTTTTAAGACTTTCACCATCCGAAACTGCAGTCTGGGTGATGGTCGCCCTTACTGGCGTATATATACAGATTTTTCACTCGATTGTCACCGCGTCTACACTTCTGAGATGAATTTCTCGTACGATCATTGAGCACGACGGTGGTACGATAATTGAGCACGACGATGGTACGATAATTGAGCACGACGATGGTACGATAATTGAGCACGTTGGTGGTACGATAATTGAGCACGACGATGGTACGATAATTGAGCACGTTGGTGGTACGATAATTGAGCACGACGATGGTACGATAATTGAGCACGTTGGTGGTACGATAATTGAGCACGTTGGTGGTACGATAATTGAGCACGACGGTGGTACGATAATTGAGCACGTTGATGGTACGATAATTGAGCACGACGGTGGTACGATAATTGAGCACGACAGTACGATCCTTGAGCACCGTGGTGGTACGATCCTTGAGCACGACAGTGGTACGATAATTGAGCACGACAGTACGACCCTTGTTCTTAACCTTAAACGTCATGTCCAAGTCTTCCCCAAGGGTTGTAAAGTCGAACTCAAGGGTGTATAGTCGTGCTGAAGGGTCGTACCGTCGTATTCAGGGGTCATACCGTCCGTCGTGCTGAAGGGTCGTACCGTCGTGCTGAATGGTCATACCGTCGTGCTGAAGGGTCGTACCGCCGTACTCAAGGGATTAAAGGAACTCAGGTTTTTTTCAAACGTATTAAAAATTGCACTGTAGATGGCCAACCTCATTAACCTGTGACTTATGTCCTTACATCATTGACCTGTCTTGTGGTTTATAGCCTTATTTTACATATTTGTACCTGTGGTTTACGTACCTAACTTCCCTCATCGACCTGGGGTGAATGTCCTTATTTCACCCATTCACTCGGGTTTATGTCCTTATTTCACCCGTTGACCCGGGTTTGTGTCCTTATTTCACCCACTGACCCAAGTTTATGTCCTTATTTCACCCTCTGACCCGAGTTTATGTCCTTATTTCACCTATTCACTCGGGTTTGTGTCCTTATTTCACTCACTGACCCGGATTTGTGTCCTTATTTCACCTATTCACTCGGGTTTGTGTCCTTATTTCACCCATTCACTCGGGTTTGTGTCCTTATTTCACCCGTTGACCCGGGTTTGTGTCTTATTTCACCATACGTCACCAGTACTGTTCTAACATGAAAACGACCATCACGCGAGGTATAAAGACATCATCACATTAGTTTGAAATGTTGAAAAGGACACGAAATAACTCTTGACTTTTTTTTTTTATATATATATACAGTGAGCGACATGAGACGGGCAAATGACATGCGCCAGTCAAGGCCCAAATGACATGATCTGGTTTAGGTCATCTCGGGTGTACGAAAGAAGAGTAATGACTTTATTTTCTTTCCCGCTTCCACTTTAAGCTTTATTGAAGAGTGTGGATCTGAACACAGTTGAGATCTATCGTATCAAATATATAATGCTCACGTCTTTATCATCTTCGTTGGGTATAGTGAAACTGGACATCATGTATAATGCTTACATATTTTTTTGTTATTTTTCCTGATGAAACTGGATATCATTTATAATGCTTACATCTTTATTATCTTCGTCAAGTATAATGAAACCGGACATCACGTGTAATGCTTACATCATTACTATCTGTCTTGAGTATGATGAAACTGGACAGTCACATGTAATCATCTGTCTTGAGTATGATGAAACTGGACAATAAATGTAATTATGTCTTGAGTATGATGAAACTGGACAATCAAATGTAATTAAGTCTTGAGTATGATGAAACTGGACAATCAAATGTGATTATCTGTCTTGAGTATGATGAAACGGGACAATCAAATGTAATTATGTCTTGAGTATGATGAAACGTGACAATCAAATGTGATCCTCTGTCTTGAGTATGATGAAACGTGACAATCAAATGTAATTAAGTCTTGAGTATGATGAAACTGGACAATCAAATGTGATTATCTGTCTTGAGTATGATGAAACGGGACAATCAAATGTAATTATGTCTTGAGTATGATGAAACTGGACAATCAAATGTAATTAAGTCTTGAGTATGATGAAACTGGACAATCAAATGTGATTATCTGTCTTGAGTATGATGAAACTGGACAATCAAATGTAATTATGTCTTGAGTATGATGAAACGGGACAGTCACATATAATGCTCACACCTGTGTACGACCTTCGCCGAGCATTGATGAAGCTGGACGTCAGTTGCCTCAGAACGAGACTTTGAGGTGCGTCGTCCACCATATATATAAAGTTAGCATCTATAGCTTCCCTCCCTCCCTTCTCCCTCCCTCCCTCCCTCCCTCCCTGGAACTGCTTTGCTAGTTATCATACTCTTCCCTCCCCCTTTCCCCCCTGCTAACGAGGACCTATTGATTTGCTGCTGTACCACCACTCCCTCACACTCTCACCCCCTTCCCTCTCTCTCTCTCCTTCCTCCCCTTTCCTCCCCTCCCCTCCTCCCCATTCCGCCGCTCTGCTCTCCCCCCCCCACCAAAAGCCCCACCACCTGTATCACCCCCCGAACCCCCACCGTCGATCTGAGCTACATATTATCATAATCATCTCACCGCTGGACACTGACAAATGACAGTTTCCTAATGTTGTTTACATGACTCTGTAAATGACTTTATTGGCTCTGTGTATCTTTTTTTCCTTCCCCCTCCCTTTCCCTTTCTGAAGTTCTATTGAAGAAATGAATTATGATATTTAGAGTGTTTGCCATTCTGCTAATTAGCAGCCTAGCGCACGGGAGATAGAATAAAAAGACGTTAATTACTTAGAGTTAATTCTGTCACTCAAGGTTTTGCAGGGGTGGTGGGTGTGTTTGGTGGTATGGGTGATGAAAATACAATCACAGTGGACAATGAACCAGCGACAGGTCACTGGGTCCTTTCCAGGCTTGTATATGATGGTAGGACACATCGGAATAAATAGACAAGAGATACCTGGAAACTCCGTTTCATTTCACGTATTTTTTGTGGACATGAAAACAAGAGTCGTGGACAAAAAAAGATGCTCTCCCTGGTCTCTGGGCAGTGTGTGTGGGGGGGAGGATCAGGCATCATGGTCTGGCCAATGTCAAAGGTCAAGCTGCCTGGTGAGGAGGGATCAAGCTTCAGCTCTGTCGACCCTTTAGTGTGTGTGTGTGTGTGTGTTAGGGGGGTCGCGGGGGTCGATTGTTGGTTGGTGTCTCGACCCTTCAGTGTTTTGTTAGAACTAACCATAGCTTTCGTATTAAGATGTCAACAACAGAGGGAAATTATAATCTAGTTTATGGTATTCTAACGCATGCTTATGAATTTTGGGTACCATCTTTTGTTGCCTTCCTCTGGACCTCTTCCATAATTCTTTATATTTTTTTTTTATATGCTTTCTGCAGGGACAGTGATCATACATGAGAATTCCAAATTACCCCAGTCGAGTTCTTTCTAAATGAAATCCCTCAATATTATTATTATTATTATTATTATTATTATTATTATTATTATTATTATTATTGTAATATTATTATCATGATTATTATTATTACTATTATTATTATTATTATTATTATTATTATTATTATTATTATTATTATAATTATTATTATTATCATAGATATTATTATTATTATTATTATTATTATTATTATTATTATTATTATTATCATCATCATTATTATTATCATTACTATTATTGTTATTATCATTATCATTATTAACTCAGAATTATGTCTATTGCTGCTTCATCCTCATTTTTCCCTCATTGTTATCATTATATATTTTCTCCGGTTCTTAAAAATGTGTTGCATTTCCACGTATAATCAGCCAACTATTTATGCATGTGTGTGATTATTTGTGCTGCGGGGAGAGAGTTTTACACTTAATTGCCCCGTCTCTTAACCTTGTATGTAGGCATCATGTCTGTCCTCCTGAGTATGTGCACACACACACACACACACACACACACACACACACACACACACACGCCTATGCTAGGTACCCATTTTATCGACCAGCCCCTATGTGTATGTGTGTGTGTGTGTGTGTGTGTGTTCTCTTTTTTATCACACTGATTGACTGAATGAGAAAAGCCCTAATCAACGCTGAGCCTGAAATAAAAAAGAAAGGACGAGACAGAAGTAGAGAGAGAGAGAATGAAAATAAGAAGATAGGTTGAATGAATATGAAAAATAGTCAAATGAAAAGGCGAGGGAGGAAAAATGAGTCAATATATGGTGTATGTAATAGGTGAAAAGGTAGTGCGTCTCAGCCTGGTGGCTTCTTAGTAAACAGTTCTGTAACACGTAGGGTGAGATGGTCCCATGCCATCAGGGCGGAAGTATTTATCTAGAGTTTTTATTCATTCATGATTACCTCAAGACTCCTTTCTAAGGAAGAGTCCTTGTGTTACGTAGGATCTCTTCCCAAACACTCCTGCAGCCCAAGACTGCGCTGCTTCACGTAGCAGGGAAATGTGGCCTCTTTTGGAGTGAGAAGTTGATGGATGTGACTGTACTCATAAAGTGATATAGCCTCGCCCCAGTGACTCCTCACTCTCCGAGTAACCTCTTGTATATATATATATATATATATATATATATATATATATATATATATATATATATATATATATATATATATATATGTGTGTGTGTGTGTGTGTGTGTGTGTGTGTGTGACATAAGTGATTAAACCGTCTCTATGAGGCAGCAATTATATATTAGATCACGTCAAATATTCAGTAAAAACAGCCGACTATCATAGGGATCTCATTTATGATAAACGTCACCGAAACAGTTGCCAAGATAGATGAGCTACGTGCCGGGGCGTCGCGTCGTACCTGCCCCTCCGTCTACCACGTCATGTCTGTGGTGTTGGCAGCGTGGCCAACCTACATCGCTTAAAGTCATCATCGCCAAAAAGATTTTTTTCGTGTTTGGAATGAGATAGTATGGTATTTCCTGCATTGAAGCGATCTTTTCTTAGTCACACAGTGTATAAATGAGGTAAATTTGTATCCATACGGTGTCACCCATATTCAAAGTCGCCCTTTGTGCCTCCTGCCAAGATTACATCTGAAAAATGTCAACAAACGCCTCGGCCGAGCACCCTTGGCTCCGTGTCATTAGGTCGGCGCCATATTTAGAGCCTTGTTAAATATCCGTATATCTTCCATGTGTAAATGAGAATTACATTCCTGTTTTACGCCACCGAACATTACACTTATGAGGAATGCACTGAACTCGTTTTTCGCAATCGGTTATGTTGCGTGGTAAATGGATGCTTTGATTCATGGTTGGCGTTCTTGGCAAGCGGCTAGTCCGTGCGAGTGTATGTGTGGCGATGAGACAAGGCTCGATACCCTAGCTAACAGCCACGGTAACTGGAGGTCACTGACTTGAGACAGTGGGAAAAAAAAAATAAAAAGAAGAGAACTTTTTTTTTCAAAGCGCTCTTCATTTACAACGTACTGACGTTCATGCGAAGTTTTGCATCGAAATTTTTATGTATCCTTATGCCAGGCATCAGTTAGAGTCATGATTCCCCACTTGAGATGAATTGGAAGTTTGGGCTAACTTGTCTGATACAGTTTTGGTTGTATTGATTAGTTTGTTTCACTGATAACTGGGCTGTTGTCACTCCGCTTGAACGAATCGCGAAAATATGAATGCTCAGGGTTTTTCACATTCATGACCTTTGAGCATGCAAGTTAGCAGAAAATAACTACTAGAAGAACCCTGAATTTTGTGCCTCCGTTCAAACTCGACGGCAGGAGCAGATTTTACCACTCTTCTTAATTGAGGGTAGACTTTTCCATTTCTTCGTGTAACTTCCGCTCCATTCTCATACCCTGAATCAGTAAATTTTTTATATCAATTTCACAGGTAGATTGTGTATGAATATTTATTCATGGATTTATCTACTTGTTGCTCTTTCAATCTTGAAGCATTTCGGTAGAAGCCGTCAGTCCTTCAGTAGAATTTCAGCTTTATCTTTTTGTTCGCTGGTAATCCTGCCTCTCTTGAATTATTTTATGTATCTTCACTGTACAAATGACTTTGATAAATAATTTTTCACTTTTTACCCAGCGTTGTGAATAACAGAGAAGGTTAAGGTAAATTCATATTATGGGGAAGGATGCAAGACGAAAGATTCGCTTGCGTCTCTGAGCTAAAGCAGCAAGCAGAAATCTGTGGCAAATGGCTTTGTAGTGTTGCTGTCAGGCCCAAGTAAGATGACCAGCCATGCGATACTCGTGGTTATTTCGATATGAGAAATGTAACGAGCATTAATGGTGAGACCAGTGCTGGAGGTGGAGAGAGAACTAGGCCGTTGCTGCATGTACAGGTTAGGCTTGAATAACTGTGGGATGTATTAAAGGTTTTCTTGCTAGTTCTGAATAACTGTGGGATGTATTAAAGGTTTTCTTGTGAGGTTTGGAAAATGGAGGTTGAGACACAAGAAAACATTGAGAAACACAAATTGTAAAAAAAAATCGTAAAGAAATAATAAATTATGAATAATAACGTAAAATGCAACGAAACTGTTGGAAATGTAGCCCTCCCTCGTGTTGTGAAGATGGTAAATTGGTCTGGAATGACGAGTTGACTAGGAAAGTGGCCAAGAGAATTCATTTATGATTTAGATGTGGCCTGAGGAGAGCTGGGGGGTTAGGCCTGCGGCATAAACGAGAGACTGGGTAATGAAGGTGTGGTCGACAATGAATGCTGGAGCATCATGGTAATATGAATTTGTGAAAGAATAACTTACGACTGAATTAGAGGTGAAAGAATGGGAAGAGATGAGACGACTGAGAATGGATGCGGGTGTACGATGAGGCAGTACGAAAGGGAAAAGTTTCAGTGTACAGGAGTATGCGAGGCTCTGGCATACTTGGTGAGCTAACGGGGACAAAATCCCCTGGCCTTTGGGGGACACGGACGAGGGGAAAAGAAATTTAAAAAGAAAAATAAAATAAAGTGACCATACAACAGAAAATAAAACTGGTCAACAGATTCTATGGAGATTATAATTTTTTGCTTCTTTCACTTACGTGTGCCTCCCTGCCCCCTGTCTAGGAAAACCCTAGAGGGTCATAAAATGCCATCCCTTTCTTAAGGCCAGTTACAAGCTCTCTCTATCTCTGATAGGGCTACCCAGCGTGATCGTACGACAGGGGTTTTAAAGACAGCTGGAGAGACTGGTTGTAATGACTTTTGGGCGAATGCATTACGAGTGTGCGAATGTTCTTGGGTTGGAATCTGTAAACTAACAGACTCTGTGATATATACATGAATGTGTCCCACGGAAATAACAGCGGAATATCGAAGAGTCAGGTTTCGCATTTACATATCAAAACACAAAAACTTTACTCTCTAGGTTTTCTTTCTGTGGGTTCGGTCATCTGAATTGATTCCAGATATCACTCCCTCAAAAAGATGTTGAATATTTCGTGGGATATTTTTGAAAATACACAATGGGATATGTGGGTTCCTTTATCTCTTAACTTCATCATAAAATGTGTGATTTCAAGCCTGTGGTGAAATATATGGTGCGGGATATGTGAACAGAGCAAAACCTACGATAATTAAAAATGATAGTAAACGTGTTTATCGAGTGAGCATGAACTTAATGTTGCATGTAAATAAACAGCTCCAGGCTGCGGCTGCTGGAAAGTGAAATTGAAATGAGGATCAAAATTATTTGGTTAGAAATGTGTCAGCATATTAGAGGAGAGGAAAATGATTACTATTTAGTTTAGTGGAGGTGTGTGTGTGTGTGTGTATATATATATATATATATATATATATATATATATATATATATATATATATATATATATATATATGTTGTAATCCCTTTGGATAGGGGAGAAAAAATACTACTGGCGAATCTCCTGCGTGCATCAGAAAGCCAGCAGAAGTGGTGGGTGCGGGACGCAGAAAATCCTCTCATCCTGTACTATTATTTTACAAAACGACGAACAGAGGATGAAGCCAAGTGAGGATTTTTCCTCTAGAGCCCGTTATCCTGATTTTGTGCTATTCGCTCATGCGGGAATTAGCAAATAAATAGCGATGTAGGGCCAGGAATAGAATAAGAAAGACCGGATTTGTTCTTTAACCGTCATATGTAATACACCGAAAACCACAAGTCCCTATCTACAACCAGGCCCCAAATACCTTTTCATGGATTTCCGCAGCCGAATCACGCGACCCGGTTCAGTCCACTGGCAGCATGTCGACTCCTGTATAGCACATCGTTCAAATTCACTCTATCCCGTGCAGAGAATGTGTGGGAAGTAAGGAACAGAAAAATAGACAGGGAATACCGGAACGGCGTAAGAAAGCAGAGCTTAATGGAAGGTTCGAGTGGAGTACTCGAAGTGGGATTTAACAATTTTTTCGTATAGTTTTAGGGACAGAACCAAGAAGTTAATCAACCATTTTCTAAAACATTCAACTATGTATATGAAAAGCCCTGGAAGGGCAGCGTTGACAGCCTATGCTCTCCTCTGGAAATCAGTCAAGCATACCACGTACATACTGGGTTTAGGCATAGGTGGTATGGCATTAACTTTCGAGTGTATCCTCCTATGACGACAAAAGCACCTTTGTTCAGTATGGGAGGATCTTGACAGTAGGTTAGGCTTGGGTGACCAAGGCAGGTGGAAGAAAAAAGATCTAAATTGTCCTGTGGATAGCCTTGTACATGGTGGATAGAATGTATATAGCACCTGCCTTTTTTTTTCAAATAGTAGTATGACTGGTAATGGTGGTGGTATTAGAGTTATCAACAGTAATGGTTAAGGAGGAGCAGGATTTGGATGAATATTGACCGTCAAAGAATATCTAGTACGAGAGGTGCCGGCTAGGTGCCGTGGCCCAGATGTTGTAACATCTGTTGCCAGTTGGTTGCAGACCTCTGCCACACTAGAATGTGGTTGGCGTCAGTGTATGGCAGGCGGTGGGCAGGTCGGAATAGGGTGTAGGTAGCGGCAGTATATGGTAAGCGGCAGGCCGGCCACTAGGATGTGGTCAGCTCTACCCACACAAGTTCCTTAGCTTTTATGGGCACGTGGGAAACACCGCTGGATATTGTTGTGATTATGTCTCCCACCTGCACCATTAGTATACCGCCACGACCTACCATCCGGTACCTGCACTGATTTACCACCCACCTTCACCACTGATATACACGACTTCATACCCACTTGCCTATTACTGTAAAGACCACGACCTGGCACTTACTTGTACCACTAGGATAACGCCACAACCTACTACCCACCTACACCATTAGTATAACCGTGACCCACCACCCACCTGCACCACTAGTATAACAACACGACTCATTCCTGCATCACTAGTTTAACACCACGTCTACCACTCACCTGTACCACTAGTGTAACAACACAGCCTACCAACCACTTGCTAGAGTGACACCATGGCCCACCAGCCACACCAGTAGTATAACACCACGACCAACCACGCACCTGCATTACTAGTATAACACCACTTGTTGATTGTGTATCCACCTGTTGATTGTGTGATCAATTGGTGACTATGTGTCTTTATGTTGATTGCGTGTCCATTTGTTGATTGCTACCATCCACTTGCACCAATAGTATAACACCACGGCCTACCATTGTCACCACCACTTGTATAACACCACGGCCTACTGCTATCACTACTACTTGTATAACAACACGGCTTACCACACCACGTCCACCACCATAGCACCACAGCCTACCGCTGCCTTCCACCACGCACGTACATACATCCCCCTCACCACTGTTATAACACCGGCCTCCTCTGATCTTTCCTTACATCCTCAGTGTTTCCTCCTCGGCAGCTGCAGACATGTGTGTGGACCAAATGTCACCCGGTTCTTTGTAAACAATTCTTTGTAAACAGGTTCTTTTCTTTGTAAACAGTTCTTTGTAAACAGGTCGGAGAGTAAAGATTGCGATTCATTCTCTGACAACAATGCCGGGGATGAATAGAGTTAAGGGAGATGTAACCGCGCTGCAACGCGCCTCACACCTGCTCCTCTCACACCGGATAAAAGCTGTGGGTTGATATGTGTGTGTGTGTCTACTGTATGTATGGTGGATGGGTATGTGTATGTTGTGTGTTGAACTGTGTGTGTGTGTATGCGTAGGGGAAGGATGTTCATATGTTTACTTGCATGTGATTGTGCGTGTCCCTACATATCTTTATGTATGTGTATTTCTAGGTACCTGTTTTGATTTTATTATATATATATATATATATATATATATATATATATATATATATATATATATATATATATATATATATATACTCCCAAGGTTACCGGGGATGCCCAGGAAAAATAATCGCATTTATGTTAAAGATTTTATATTAAAAATATTTTTCCCCTTTCTAATGACTTTCAAGACCGACTTGAAAAATTGATGTGTCACTTTTAGGTTCAGTGAGTACTGTGCAGCTGTAATGACTGAACCTTGAAAGATGGTCTTTGTTGGCGTTTAAGTCCGGGTTTTGGTATCGCTGGCTCCTTTGATCCTGTGGTAGCTTCAGCATGCTTTGAGGCTGTCCTGTCGCCTACTCCGAGTGAGTGCAGTGAACTGAGTGTAATCTGTTAGGTTGGGGTGGCCTTTGATGGCTTTTGGCGGCCTCAAAATGGCCTTTAAGACCAACGTGCTGCAGCTTAAAACCTTGCTGAGAGTATGAAGTACCTACGCCTACAACCTGGGGCTTATAGGTGCTCGTAAGCTTTAGTAACCCTGAAACTAGAAGGTGGCTTCTCTTGGCCATTAATGCTAGGCTCTGGTTCCTTTTGGATCCTGCCTTTCATCCTGAGGTACCTTCATGATGATTTGAAGTTGCTGTGTTGCCTATTTTCAATAAGTGCTTTACACAAAGTGTAATCTATAAGGCTGAGGTGGCCTTTGGTGGTCTTCCAGGCCAACGTGCTGTAGTTTAACACCTTACAGAGATTCTGAGATAGGTACACCAAAATTTGGGGTGTTGACATGGTACATGAGGCTTTAGTCTGAACTTAGTTTGTTATATAAGGATGGGGTGGCCTTTCAAGGTGGTCTTTTTTCGTATGTAAGGGCGGGCTCTGGTGTCTTTGGTTGCCGTGTTTGATACTGAGGCACCAGAACCCTCATTATCATTTGAGACTGCTAGGTCGCCTATTTAGAATGACAAGTAACTCAAGTTTAATCTCAAGGGACGGGGTGGTATTTGTCCTTTCGTGGCCTCAGATTTGCCTTCAAGTCCAACGTGCGATAACTTAAAACCTATCCCCGATTCTGCAGTACTGCACCCAAAATATGTGCCTCTACGTATTACAAAAAGCTGTAGTAAGTCTGAGCCTTGAAAGGTGGTCTTTGTTGGCCTTCAAAGCCAGGTTTTGATACCCTTTTTTTTCCCGAAGTACCATCATTATACTTTCAGGTTGTCAGGTCGTTTATATTAAATGAGTGCACTCAAGTTTACTCTCTAAGGACTGGGTGACCTAATGAAGCTGTAGGTGGTAAAGGTCTTCTTATTCCGAAACGACTGAGATTCATCGGTATTTGCAATATCTGTGTAAGTCCAAATGACTACAGATTTTCACAGAGTAAGCATGGGATTAGATTGATGGCAATGGATCGTAGGTAATTGAAAGATTGTGAACTTGTTCACTCTGGTACTTGGAGACATGTGGTTTCCCATGCCGGTGGGCATTTAGAGTGATAGAGAGAAGTACTGACGATTAAGCAGAAAGGGTCTCACTACCTCAGGAGTGAATTCCATGAAGAGAGGGATTCTTCTTGTTCAAGCCCCTCACCTTTTTTTTCAGTTTCCCAAACCATAGGCTGATGTCGGGCTGTAACACGCGTTGCAGTGTGAACTTCGCGAAATACTATGTCATGGAGGGCCTGAATATAGGCAACACCTCACTTGCTCTTTTTTTGAACCTTTTTTTTTATTTGCCGTTTTTCCATGTATATTTTCGTCCATTTCGCGGCCCATCGAGCAATACGAAATGGTTATGTTGATCCTGATGATTTTCTTAACTTTTTTAGTCAAGATCTATACGCGTGATGCAGATTTTCGCTAAGATGAAATATAGAATAGTTCAAAATAATTATGCGACATTTAAGATACGTTTTTATCATTTATTTATTCATTTGTTATTTTCATACTGAAGTCCAGTTTTATTTTTGAACCTTGATAATCGTAAATATGCTGTGAGATTGATAAAAAGCATTAATGACAATGACGATTCTAGATCTTGGAATATTGTTAGGCTTTGCATTACTATGAGTGGCTTTATAAATGATGTTAGGCATTGGGGAAGCTAGGCTTTGGAAATAATGTTAACATCAGCTTGGGAAATTCTAGGCTTTGGAAATAGTTAACATATATAGAAATAATGTAAACCTCAAGTTGTTACGCGATACCTACATATGCGAAGCTTGTAGAAACTGGTAATACTGTAATGCGGATTTGTTCATTGTTTCCATAATTATGATCTGTACCTTTTATCATGCCACTTTATATTCCAGTTTTCCTCAATATTTTGTCTTTAGCTCCTTTACTCTAAATTTCCTTTTTGACAGTATTCTTTGATTATTCAATGCTGTCAGGTTCATGAAATGCTATCTCATTCCTCAAACATCCAGCTTTAGCCAAGTAGTCAACCAAATCGTTCCCTAAATCCACCATTTGCAGTTACCTTAAGGAAATATGACACTTCTGCCCTTACTTTCTAAATTCTTAACACTTCATTTTTTTTTTTTCTAGAATGCACATCTTCCTGCTTAACATCCGCAATTCTAATTTTGTCGAGAGCACATTTAAACTAACATTATCTGTTATATAATAAGTCTTTTACATCTTTTAAAGTCTCGCACATATCAAATAGGTTTCCTTGCGTTGAGTTCGTCAGTCATTCACTCACATTTCCTTTTCTGGGTCCCGTTTCCCAATGTCAAATCCCATTTCACTTCATGGACGCCACCATCAATATAACATTTTCTCCTACTCACATTTGATATTTATCCTATCTAGCGATATTACACAGTGCCTTCTTCATCAAGTTCAATATTTCATTTTATCTCTTCTTCAGCTTCACCTTCTACCATTCTGCTTTTCCCTTGGATCCGCCCGTTTGAAGCTCAATAATTGTTCCTCCTTACAAAGCATCACGAAACTTCCTGCCTCTTAAGCATATTATATCTTAATATTACGCTCCTCTGCCAGACCACATTGTTCCTTATTTCTCAGCCCCAGATTCTTTCCTTAAATCACCATTTTCCTTATCTAGGTGCATTAAGAATGATCCTAAGGGCATTGTTCTGAATAACTACGTTTTTCCCCCTGGTTATAGTAACTGTGGTCAATCCTAGAAAGGCATTATCCTACTCATAAATAAATCCCTCACAACTTAGGCTTAAGCACGAGTAGTTTTATTTGTTATACTTTCTGAAACCTTAAAACTTTCACTGGCTTTCTCTTAAAGTCACTTCGGTCATTCTCTCTCCATTATCAAGTGTCGTACTAATATACGTAATTCTTTTTTTTTTTTCTAATCTATTTGCTGCGCCATATGTTTGGTCAGCGGTAAGGGGCTTTGGTTAGGTGGGTATATTGGTCAGTCTTGTCGGTTGATGCATGGTCAGGTGTGGGGAAAGTCTGCGGTGCTGATGTCATGAAAATCGCCACAAACCATTAAGGTGGCGAACAGGTACCTGAGTTTTGAAGTGTTATTGGGATAGTTCACTAAATCGCCTCTGTAGTGGAAACGAGGAAGATGATACAGCACAGAGTAAATGATGGAGGTAGTTCGGGAGGAGTGGATGCTGTGCAAACGTACATTACCTCCACCCCCATTAGAAATTTCAGCACTTAAACGGGTCGGTTACTACGTCTTTACCATTCCCACTGGTGTATAGATTATTATAAGATAATGTTTAGTGTAACTTATTAGCCTTTGTGATGGCAAAAACATTTAGCCTCAATCGACCTTACTGAAGTGAGGAGGTTATCATCATCTTATTAAAGCATCGTTGTTAAAACCCATGCGACACTCATGTGATTTTAAAAACGTTGTTGAGTCTCGATGGGAGTGGGTTTGTGGAGTCATGCGTAGAGGAGGCGAGTTTGTCTGCTTCTGATAATGACGACCTTGCTTCTGGCGGCTGTGGACGTGGAAGGGATTTAAAGTTTTCAACTGTTAACACGTGTACTTGGAATGAGAACTTGTTCCCACGCTTTCACGGTAGAGAGCACTACTATAGTAAGTCACAAGGGACGTGCTGTTGTAGACGTAAAAGTGACCGTAACCCCATGCATGTGTGTCGTAGGCTCTGATGATTCACTATCACCACCACTAATGGTTCTCTCTCACACACTTGCCGTGCGTTGTGTAATTACATTGTGACCTTTCAATTGTCTGATTACTTTACGATCAGTAATACATATGTATTATTTTACGGGCAACACTGTCTGTTTGCGTTGATGTGTTTTCTGGTGAGTCAGCTGTAAGAGAGAGAAGAGAGGTCATCGGGTTTAACCCCAGACTGCTGTAGAACATCAGGCACGTCCTGTTCCTCTGAGGGCTGAGGATGGAGTGTGTTTTTGTGTGTATATACCTATCTGTACTGTAATTGGAGAGACCTTTTACTCGCGAGGCTTCATTTCTTGAACATTTTTTATTATCTTACAATCCTTTATGCTTTTGCATGCTGCACTCATTTGCCTCATCCTCTTTCAGTTTATTCCACTCGTCCAACATTCTTATTTCAAAAAAGTGTTTCTTGTCATTCATATTTTTAGCGAGCTTCTTGCTTAATTACATGTTGTGTCCCTTTATTGTTCTATCCCTAGATGTTCGAGAAACTGTTCAAAGTCTACGTTTACAAGCTTTAAAGTTATGATCAGGTCAAACCTCACTCATCTCTACCAAGGTGGGCGAATTAAAAGCTTCTAGCCCTTCTTTGCTCTCTTACTGTTGGTATAATTTTTGATGCCCTCCTTTGGACCTTTTCTTTTAACTGTAGAAGTGACAATGCGGTGACCCAACGAGAAGCATATCCTAGCTTTGCCCTAATGCAGGATGTGAACAGATTTTTGGTCTTCAGTGCGATTTCAGTATTTGCCAGCAGGTAGGTTGTCTTCTTTACAGGTTCCTAAGTTGGGTCCTTTTTGACAGATTTAGGTACGGTGTCAGCTCCCAGATCTCTGTTGCTAATTTCATACTAGATGTTATTCCTATTGGGTCTCTTTTTCACTGTTTTCTATCCTCATTATATTACATTTATTCGGGTTGAATTTTTCACCCATGTAGTTGACCAACTTTGGAGTTTATCAATGTGTGTGTGTGTGTGTGTGTGTGTGTGTGTGTGTGTGTGTGTGGGCTTCTTGACTAATGAATGTGATAAAAAATGCCATAATTTTTTGACTAGTAGATCGTAATGGAACGTCACATGCCCATAAATGTTTTACATGTCAGACAGTATGGCTAACATTGCTTTCCATTACGTAAATGGACCCATTCAAACCCTTGAGCAAGACGGTACGACCCGTGGGTATGATGACATGGCCTGTGACCTAACTCTTAAGGGATAGTCAAAGGCTAGGCTATCTCGTACTCAAGGGTCGTAACGTCGTGCTCAAAGGTCGCACCTTCATGCTCAAGGGTCGCAAAATCATGTTCAAGGGATTAATGTTTTTTTTTTTCCACTTGGTTCCTTACTATATAGTTACTCGTAAGGAGTTAGATGCTGTACACGGTGAGTGCTACGAGTTAGCCTGGCCTCAAACCAAAGATCGTCGTACGTACTCTTATTAGGTAGGTAAGGAGAACGCGTCACTGAGCGTCCTCGTTCCTTTGAATGGATATTTGGGAACGTCAGCCTCTTCTGACAGCCCTCAGGGGGGGCCTTGAAACCGCTCACTAAGATCACTTAAAGCCTGTAAGAGCTAGCAAACGAGCGTAGACAATGGGAGTGGAAGCTGGGGTGAAAACGTGTATTGTTTATGACTCTGACAACCATTTACGCAGGAGAGAAAGAATGGCTGTACTGTTGGGGACGGTGAAGCATATAACTCCAGCTGGAGAGAGAGAGAGAGAGAGAGAGAGAGAGAGAGAGAGAGAGAGAGAGAGAGAGAGAGAGAGAGAGACGAGTGGAACTCTAGAACAGAAGTTAAGGGTAACGTACTACATCGAGGGCAAACTGTGGGGGAGAGTTTCAAGTGAGTTTTCCTTTTCGATTGTTGTACCTGATCCTTTACCGGAGAGAGCGAATGTATATACAGTGCTACAAGAGATTGAAAGAGGTGTCAGATTAACGAGAGCTGTAGACTGAGAGCAAAAAATATAATGTAGGTACAAAGAAAAGAAAGAAAAAATAACTTCGGTCGAGAGGACGCCTTGTCAGGATAAAAGCCTAATGTACTTTTACATGGAACAATGGGACACTGGATACGATTAAAACACCTACAGATGAACACGAAATAAGTAAGACTGAAAAGTGGACGGAGACGAATTCTTATAATTATTTACGGTATTATGACAGAATTTGTCATTTTGCTAAGCCGAAAACTAGTGAGACGGGAGGGGAAGCGTGATGCGAGACAAGGCACAGGTTGTCAAAAATCCTGTCGCTTCCAGTGTGAACTCGTAAACTGTCTTCACCGTAGAACTGTGCATCAAGTACTAGCTTTTAACAAATGGGAGTATACGTTGTCATTCACAAAAAGCCATACAGATACAAACTAGTTAAATTTGTGAAAGTGGTCCTGTACGAATAAACAATGTGAATTGAATTAAAGAGGAAGTTACAAGGGCTTGCGCAATATAGCTGAAAATAGGAACAAGAAGTTGATTGGACCCAAGACTAGAGAAGCATGAATAATTTCTTCCAAGGGTTTAAGCAGAGGGATATGTATGGCAGGAAAATCAGATATTCAGAAAATGCTTGATTGTATACCTAAGTTGATGGAATTTATTGCAGATTAAAATGGTGCGAGCCCTGACGGAATAGATGATTTGGTCAAGGGAGGGTATGTAGCCAGATAGACATACAGAATGATTAACGAACGGGTGAGAAGCAAGGTAATAAGAAAGCCTTGGCCAAAGTATGGGAACATGAAGAAATATCACTTTACATCAGAACTACCAAAATCAGTATAAAATGCGGTACGAGGTTGAAATAATGGCTTACGGATGAGGTGGTAGCATTTTCAACCAGCAGGTAGAAATACCACAAAAGGCCGTTAGAGAAGGGTTAGTCAACTCTCAGAATCACAAATGAAGATTGAAACAAAATAGAAATGTTTAGATAATTAATTTACATAGGAAAATAAAAGTTATGCCATTTTTTTTTTTAAGAGAGAAAGCCATCAGAGCATTAGCAAGGAGTCCCTACAGCAAAATGACTCAATGGTAGATACGATAAAAGAAAGAACAGTTGGTAAATGAAAGGAATTGTTTCAAGGAACACGCAAACGCAACTTGACGCAAGCTGGAAGCATACCAATCGGTTTTGAAATATTATTTACCGAGAAAAAAAATTATGATAACGAATTCAGGAAGGCCAAGAAATGAAAGAAATAAAAATCATTAACACACTGGAGACTAGGGGTTGAGAGTGAATAAGGTGATACACAAGATAACTTAGGATAGGGTTGTATTTTGAGTGGGAAAACATTAGGTAAATGATTTGACGGACTGAGAAATTCAGTGATGTGTAATGGAAATATGAGACAACAAGAATAGCTCATTTTCGATTGTTGTTTTACCCATTCTGTTTATTGTTTTGACATTTCTGTATGGTTTATTTGTACACTTGATTTCTTGTCATAGATAGTGCAATATATGGCCATGCTATTTATCAGTATTCTAGCATTGTCTACTCAGAAGTTCTCAAAATAATCTAGCGAAAAGTTACGTCGGTCATGTCAGTATTTTGTGTATTTACCAGTGGCCTTCGCCGTCGGCCACAGCTGAACCTAACTTATTAAACCATGCGCCGTCGGTCAGTGTGGGCAGAGCTGTACCTAAACCTAACTTAATCCCACGCCGTCGGTCAGTGTCGGCAGGGCTGTTCTTACCCTAACTTAAACCCTACGTTGTCGGTCAGTGCGGAGAGAGAGAGAGAGAGAGAGAGAGAGAGAGAGAGAGAGAGAGAGAGAGAGAGAGAGAGAGAGAGAGAGAGAGAGAGAGAGAGCAGTGTTCCACCGAATCAGGGCCTTGCTGTATCAGGCGATTTCCGGAGCCTGAAAACAAAAGGTCAGGCATAGCCCCACAGCGTTTAATTGCCCTTTGATCTTTCAGAGCTCTCACAGCCGGAGCTCATGACATGTGATTTCGATTATCAAGCTTTCTTTAGAAAAAAAGCCTATTATGTAATTCATGTTATATAAGTAAATTAAGACATACAAACGTCTGTCTGTTTACGCAGGCTTTCTTATATATATATATATATATATATATATATATATATATATATATATATATATATATATATATATATGTGTGTGTGTGTGTGTGTGTCACCGAGATATTGGTATTACTCAAGACCAAACTCCTGGTATCACACTATGTTATCTGTGATAACCCAGCCCAGTGTGTTTCTGATTCCCTCACCATCGTCTCGTTTATCGCCCTAAACACGACATCCCCTTCGACATGGAAACCGTAGCACATTTATCCTTCTATCGATTCATTGCATTATGATGTGCTGTCCTCTTTAATCATATGAATTCATGACTCATGAATTTAAGCTCTGGCCAAAGTATCCTATGCCTTTTAACGTTGCCTGACCCATGTACGCCGTGTGACGTTGCTCAACCTATCTATGTGTGGAAGTTTACGACTATAACGAACATAACTAATGGAAGGATATCTCTTGCATATTATCGAGACAGCATTTAATGCCAAGGATTTCCCTCGCAAATTGTCGAGATAACATTCAGCGCCTAGGATTTCTTACGCAAGTTATCGAGATAGCATTTATTGCCTAGGATTTCTCTCGCAAATTATCGAGACAACATTTAATGCCTAGGATTTCGTACGCAAATTATCGAGATAACATTCAACGCCTAGGATTTCCCTTACGCAAGTTATCGAGACAAGCATTTAATGCCTAGGATTTCTCTCGCAAATTATCGAGACAACATTTAATGCCTAGGATTTCGTACGCAAATTGTCGAGACAACATTTAATGCCTAGGATTTCCCTTGCAAATTATCGAGACAACATTTAATGCCTAGGATTTTGTACGCAAATTATCGAGACAACATTTAATGCTTAGGATTTCCCTCGCAAAATATCGAGACAAAATTTAATGCCTTGGATTTCGTACGCAAATTATCGAGACAACATGTAATGCTTAGGATTTCCCTCGCAAAATATCGAGACAACATTCAAATCCTAGGATTTCTCTCGCAAATTATCGAGACAACATTTAATGCCTAGGATTTCGTAACGCAAATTATCGAGACAACATTTAATGCCGAGGATTCCCCACGCAAATTATCGAGATGACATTTGATGCCTAGGATTTCCCACGCAAATTATCGAGATAACATTTAATGCCTAGGATTTCGTACGCAAGTTATCGAGGCAACATTTAATACCATGTCGATATGACTGTAAGGTGACAGTCGAGATGTCTCTAGGGATGACTGTTAACGTTGGTGTGGAGAAAAACCCGTAATGAATTGTAGGGATGACTTTTGAAATGACTCTTGAAATGATGACTTTTGGACGACTTGCTGTAGGGATAATCGATTGTAATTATACAAGATGGCTACTGAATGACCCTCAGTTGAGAGAATCCTGTAAACTTGACCCAGATCAACTTCAGAATATGATTATGAAATGTCAAATAGAATACAAATGGGAAATGTAGAACTTTTGAATTAATTAAGCTCCTGATAATATGAACGAATCGCGGCGTTTATAGCTGCCGTTCTGTTCTTCAACGGTAGAATTTTATTCCTGCAGTATGTCTTACGGTAAATGGTAACTTCTGCTCTTTCGAAGAGCGACATTCTTACCTCTGCAGATTTTCGTGTTTTGTAAGTTATCTATCGGAAATGACCCGAAGGTGAAGGTGTCAACAGTGACTCGTTCATTTCCGAAAGGGGGCCCAACGTCCTCTTCCGTTCTGATTTTTTTTCTTTTTATTTCGTACATCTTTTTTCTATGATGATAATGATAATGATGATAATGTTAATAGTAATGATATTTAGAAGAATGGTAATAAGGATATAGATCATTTTAACACAACGATATGATTATATCCATGGTAATGATTATTTATCAAATACTAGTAATAATAATGATAATAATAATAATAATAATAATAATAATAATAATAATAATAATAATATTGTAAAAATAACAATAATAATGATGATAATTATCATTATTATTATTATAATTATTATGATTATTATTATTATTATTGTTGTTATTATCATTATTATCATTATTATTCCAAAGCTTGCGTAATACAGATGGAATTAGGAGTATAGATCGATTTTGAAATGAAGATGCGAGATGGTTATGTAGTGTGAGGTAGTGTAATTATATAAAAACGTCGAAAATGATAAGTTAGGAAGATGATATGTACAAGGAAGATTATTAACTCACGAGGACTTAGGATGAGATTATTCCAAAAAGCAGGGAAAGCGCGTCGCGCTCATTACAGATCAGTTAGGAAGAACGAGTTGTGTGAGTTAACGTGTTTGTCAAGTGTATGAAAAAAGATACATGGACTGAAAGCTACCTGCCCATGTGTAGGTGAAACAGAAAGGAAAGACAGCAAGCTACCTGGGCCAGAAGAACGAAACGTAGCTCTCGCTGAAGTGCTGCCGTGAAAGAATATATTAGGTCTTTAGATATTACAGGGCAGATGAATATGCCAGAGGAATGAACTATGATTGGGTGTAACAGTGAGCGTTTGTATCCAAGGTGCCTCAAATGGAGACATTTCTCATTTCACTAATCGATTCTAAATGTACCAGTGAATAAGTAAAGGTGACATTATCGTAGAAGTCATGTTTCATATCAGGACACACAATGCTCCATGGGGGGAAGAGGGTGTGTGCTAGCGGACTGAGAGCCTATGTATGTGTGTACCTGATCCTCAACCATGGAGGTGGGAACCCGAGTTAAAGATGATAGGCAGAATGACGATAATGACAGAAGTAATAACAGTGTTCATGGTAATTATGAAATAACTACAAGATGTAGCTGTATCTTAATGAAGTGAGCGTTTTATAACAAGTCACTCATGGGGCATTTTGAATGCCAGGATAAGAAAAATTAAACCGGTCCAAACCGGCTGATTTGAGGTAAGCGCAGGAACATTCGATAGTTCTTTGGACGGATCCTTTCTGTAAGAGGGGTGTAGGATGTAGCTAGAATTCCAAAATTTTTGAACTGTTGACTATTGACCCCATCATAATAAAAAGTGCAGTGATTTTAAATTACATAAAAAATTGCAAGAAAACTGTTTTTGCTTTGTAATCATTAGCTGAAATGATCAATTGAATAATAATAATAATGATAATGATTATAATAATAATAATAATAATAATAATAATGATGATAATAATAATAATGATAATAATAATAATAATAATAATAATAATTATTATTATTATTATTATTATTATTATTAGGTTCACCGATAGGTCTTTCGAATTTAATCCTATGGAAATCATCTTCACTCTTTACAGTTCATTGGTGCGTTCCCATTTCGAATACTGTGTTCATTTGTGGTCACCTTACATGAAAAAAAAAGGAAAGTACAGCGCCGAGCTACCAAGATGCTTGCCGGGTTGAAAAACGAATCCCTTGTGAGCCGACTTAAAGATTCATTTAGCTTAGAAAAGAGAAGGTTAAGAGTTGATCTAATACAACTATTCAAAATTATCAAAAGCTTCGGTGATTTTGATTTAAACAGCTACTTGCGGATTGATTATATTCGTAGTTATGACTACAAACTCCATGGGCAAACATTTTACATCAAATGAGGCTAAGTACTTTTTCTTTATCAGGATTGTGCTTATATGGAATGATTTACTAAATAAAGTGATTCAAAGCAGTACCATACATACATTTAAGAACTGACGGTAAATGTTTCAAGTCCACGACTAACATCATATGTCCATTCTTTATGTACATGAAACTTTTGGAGATTTTTCATTGTGTTTTCGACGTTTACTATCGCAAACACCCTCGAAATGACTCAACTGCCATTACTGTTTTATTTACGTTCCTTTGTATATATAACTGCGTATGTATGCGTTTAACATGTGGGAATTTATTACTTCATGCGCCTGAACTTTATCTCACCTTGAAAATAGAACGGAAATATCTGATACACTAAAAACCGAATCTATCATGTGATTGTGATAAGTCATAGACCTATAACTGATAGAAATTTCTAATGAGCGGTAACAAAACTTGCATCTCCCAGTCAAATGATATACGTATTTGATGTCCTTATTCCAATAGTTGGCTATGATTACCACTAATGAATAATGCTCTAAGCTGACCATATATTCTGTCTTTAGACCTTAATCTGAATGCCCGTTTTGAAGGCTGAATCTTTTCGTGCAAACTGATCAGACAACTAACAGACGCGAGCATTTCAGAACACCTGTGGATTCCATCGAGTCAGCAATTGTTCCAGATCAAATGTAATGCGGTAAAGTGAACGTTTGACTCTAGTGTTCTCTGAAATGCCGTTGGTCGTTAGCAAAATTAATACTATTGTCAATACTCGCGCATGAGTCACATGCGAACAGTTGATCTGGGGGGGAAAAGTTCCTCTTCATAGCAATTAGAATATATCGCGAAATGCGATACAATTCAGCTCTGACGCCAGACATCATCCAATTAATCATTCGACTCAGTCCAAACACTGATAGCCCATGACTATATGCATCGAAACCAGTGTGGTAGCCTATTATCGTTCGTTCGTGTTAACTATAATCAATGGAAATCAGAATACTTGCGAGAAGGTGATTAAGCAGAATATATCAAAGCCTCACGCTGACAGTATAAAGATGTTTTGAGATTCTATTGTAATGTTATCTGATCAACTTAACACATAACTTTCTTAAGATTAAAGTTGGTTGGTTCTTGCCGGTTTCGTCGATACAAAAACCTGTTTTTACTAACAATAATCTTACGTTGTGGATTATTGTTTGGTAGAATCTAATCTCACGGCTTAAGAAAAATCAATGATGGCCTTCTTTAACATCATGGAAGAATGACTCGTTCATTTAAAGACGGCTAATCAAAAGAAAAAAGAAGAAGTCTTGGAGCTTCCACCTACATATTCAAGACAGATCCATCTTTTGAGAACCTTCTGTAAAGTTTGTCCGTCCAAACTTACTT
>NC_092229.1:8989994-9099994 GCF_036320965.1 Panulirus ornatus
ACCGAAACCACAGCTCCCTTTCCACATCTAGGCCCCACAAAACTTTCCATGGTTTACCCCAGACACTTCACATGCCCTGGTTCAATACATTGACAGCACGTGGACCCCGGTATACCACATCTTTTCAGTTCATTCTATTCCTTACACGCCTTTCACCCTCCTGTATGTTCAGGCTCCGATCGCTCAAAATCTTTTTCACTCCATCCTTCCTCCTTCAGTTCGGTCTCTCACTTCTCGTTCCCTCTACCTCTGACACATATATCCTCTTTGTCAATCTTTCCTCACTCATTCTCTCCATGTGACCGAACCATTTAAATACACCCTCTTCTGCTCTCTCAACTACACTCTTTTTAGTACAATACATCTCTCTTACTTACTCGATCAAACCACTTCACACTACATATTGTCCTCAAACATATTTCCAACACATCCACCCTCCTCCAGCCTTGCAACCATATAACATCGTTAGAACCACTATTCCTTCAAACATACCCATTTTTGCCCTCCGAGATAACGTTCTGGCCTTCCACACATTCTTCAACGCTCCCAGAACCTTCGCCCCCTCCCCACCTTGTGACTCACTTCCGCTTCCATGGTTCCATCCGCTGCTAGATCCACTCCAAGATATGTAAAACACTTCACTAACTCCAGTTTTTCTCCATTAAACTTACCTCCCAGTTGACTTGTCCCTCATCCCTGCTGAACCTAATAACCTTGCTCTTATTCACATTTACTCTCAACTTTCATTTTTCACACACTTTACCAAACTCAGTCACCAGCTTCTGCAGTTTCTCACCGGAATCAGCCACCAGCGCTGTATCATCAGCGAACAACAATTGACTCACTTCCCAAGCCCTCTCATCCACAACTGACTACAAACTTGCCCCTCTCTCCAAAACTCTTGCATTCACCTCCCTGACAACCCCATCCATAAACAAGTTTAACAACCATGGAGACATCACGCACCCCTGCCGCAAACCGACATTTACTGGAAACCAATCACTTTCCTCTTTTCCTGCTCGTACACATGCCATACATCCTCGAAAAAAAAAAAAAAACTTTTCACTGCTTCTAGCAACTTACCTCCCACACCATATACTCTTAACACCTTCCACAGAGCATCTCTATCAACTCTATCATATGCCCTCTCCAGATCCATAAATGCTACATACAAATCCATTTGTTTTTATACATTCTTCAAAGCAAACACTTGATCCACACATCCTTTACCACTTCTGAAACCACACCGCTCTTTCCCAGTCTGATGCTCTGTACATGCCTTCACCCTCTCAGTCAATACCCTCTCATATAATTTCCCAGGAATACTCAACAGAATTGTACCTTAGTGATTTGAACACTCACCTTTATCCCCTTTGCCTTTGTACAATAGCACTATGCATACATTCCGCCAATCCTCAGGCACTTCACCATGAACCATACATACATTAAATGTCCTCACCAATCAGTCAACAACACAAGTTACTCCTTTTTTTTTATATATATATATATAAATCCACTGCAATACCATCCAAACCCGCCGCCTTGCCGGCTTTCATCTTCCGCAAAGCTTTTACTACCTCTACTCTGTTTACCAAACCATTCTTCCTGACCCTCCCACATTGCACACCACCTCGACCAAAACACCCTATATCTGCCACTATCTCATCAAACACATTCTACAGACCTTCAAAATACTCACTCCATCCTCTTCTCACTTCACCACTACTTGATATTACCTCCCCATTAGCCCCCTTCACCGATGTTCCCATTTGTTCTCTTGTCTTACGCACTATATTTACCTCCTTCCAAAACATCATTTTATCCTCCCTAAAATTTAACGATACTCTCTCACCCCAACTCTCATTTGCCCTCTTTTTCACCTTTTGCATCTTTCTCTTGACCTCCCGCCTCTTTCTTTTATACATCTCCCAGTCATTTGCACTATTTCCCTGCAAAACTTGTCCAAACGCCTCTCTCTTCTCTTTCACCAATAATCTTACTTCTTCATCCCACCACTCACTACCCTCTTTAATCTGCCCACCTCCCACCTTTCTCTTGCCACAGGCATGAGAAATAGCGCTCTCTGGCCATCTTTCCTACGTACATATACTTATGCATACCTCTCTTTTGAAACTAGGAGGGGGGAGCTGGAAATCCTCCCCCCTCGTTTTTAATTTTCCAAAAGAAGGAACCGAGAAGGGGGCCAAGTGAGGATATTCCCTCAAAGGCTCAGTCCTCTGTTCTTAACGCTACCTCGCTAACGCGGGAAATGGCGAATAGTATGAATATATATATATATATATATATATATATATATATATATATATATATATATATATATATATATATATATCTATATATATACACACACACACACAAACTCACTTGATCGCCGTTTTCCGAGTTAGCCAGGCAGTGCCAGGAACAGATGAAGAAAGGCCCCATTCTTTCACATCCATTCTCTAGCTGTCATGTGTAATGATGAACCGGACTCCGCCTGCTAGTGGTTACACCGCAAGTGAAAATTTCACCTTTGGTTGGGTGCATGATCTTAGTTGACAAAAGGATGAAATAGTCTCATCGAAAACCTTCTCGCTGAAAAGTAGTCTACCATTTCTTTGCTTCTTATTGCAACGCAGACTCGAAGCAGCAGGATGACCACCCAAAAAGGGATCCTGTGATAATAATGATGATAATGATAATAATAGTAATCAGGGAAATTTTTTCCGTCTTAGTATCAGGAATAAATGAACGACGGGTTTCATTTGCACACATACCCTCTGTATCTATTGTGAATATACGGAAACTAGGGCCTACCGTCCACAGCTAAGCCCCACACACTGTTCTGTGGTTTACCTTGATCACTTCATAAGCCGTGGTTCAACCCACTGACAGAACGTCGGCCTTTATATACCGCTTCGATCAAGTATATCCTATCGCATGCACGGCTCTTACCTTCCTTTATGATTAGAATCAGACACTTGGTTTCAGCCAAAGCCAGAACATCCAGGTTAATCTTGTGTCATAACCCCTATTATTCTCTTTTCATTGTGGTTACATCCACTCACATTCAGACAAAATAAGCGAGCAAGAGTGAAAGGAGTGGCATTTGAATAAACAGCAGAAACGGGAGGGCAAACAACTTCAAAAGCCACAAAAGCGCCATGAGAGAAGGAACTGTAATAAACAGCGGAAACAGTAGTACAGAGTAACAGCAGAAGCGCACCATAGACACTGAAGCAGCAGTATCAAACTTAAGACATTCTAAATCAGGAACAGACGCACAAAGTCAATGTTTTCATTCAATTTTGATGCAAACCGAAGCAACAGCAGAATCAACTGCAAGGAGTCAAGAAGCAATGAATGGAATACACGTGGCGTATTCTAGCTTAATTATTCTAGCTTAATTCTACATGAAATAGAATGCAGATGGTAGCTGATAAAGAAACAGTAAATGGAATAAGAGGTTGCAAGGCAGAACTAGACAAAAAGCAGTTGTGAGAAATGCTGTCAGGGTGTATGAATGAAGTGATAGGCGGGAGAAGTGATGACTAAACAAGACAGCCACAAATAAGTATGAACGAAAGTATTTTTTGAAGATTAAAGTCTATAATTGATTATATCCATCGGCAAGTCTGTAGCAAACAAGTGGAATATACGAATAAAGATATTTTGGTCTTATTAAGAGGCTGGCACATTCTAATTGTTATTAGAAGATAGTTAAAAAGTGGACTATTCTGCAAGAGAGTTGAAGTGAACTCGTAATCAAGATATATATTGTGTGTACTCGCAGCAATGTGATGGAGACATCTTATGATTGATGTGTAAGTTGTTCTTAATGACTCTACCCATAAGTTTGAGAATTGAGAAATTGTACTTGTGGCCAGCAATGTGCAGGTGCCACTCTCCCCATGCAGCTTTATCCAACTTTGTGCCAAATAAACCCTTCATCCACCCCCGCTCACTACCTTCGTTTAGCCGCCCTTTTAAAGTAATGAAATTCAGAGGTTAAAAGGACATTATACCGAAAGTTACATTTGGTTATGTGAAATATAAAAGTAAAGGAACTTGGCGTCCATCTGTCAGTTATGTAATCATAGTTGACCCGAGATTAGCCTTATATAGCTAATATCTGTGGGGGATGTGATTGTCATGAAAGTTACTGAAAATGGACGAAGCTCTATGGGTAAGTGGTGCACCAGGGATGAGGCAGTGGCACAACATTTCTCCCTCCACTCCGTATCGATTGGCCCTGTGGCGCATTTATACACGTGGTACTTGCGCAGTCTTCAAAATATCTACTTGCACTGTAACTACAGTTAGATTTGAAGATCCATTGACAATTAATATTTTTCGTTGGAAAGTGAATAATGAGCGGTTATTAGGCAGTGTGTTCCCCGTTTACACAACGTTATTTCGTAATTGTAAAGTGGGCGCGAGTACTGGAACCTGGTAACCTGGGTATCGTCTGCCACAGTCAATAACAAACAGCCAGAACGAGTACGAGAATGAAATGAGAATGTGTATAGGTTCATGACGTAGACTCACGCAGTGACCGCTTATGTAGAACTGTGTAGTAGTCGTTGTATGTGTGTAGCACAAGGTGTCTTTAATGTTTAATCATGTGGACATTGCTTATGCATAGAAATAGTCACTAGAATTGTCACGCCTGTTCACCAAGTTTCCGTAGTTGGCTATGCCCAGTTTGTGACCGCACCACCCTCACCTCTTATGTAGTAGATCCTGTGAAGGCAACGTGCTTGGTGTCAAGCCACCCCCCAGTGTCTTGCGTGAAGCCAATGCCTTGCTACCTCTGCTGTTGGCTGCTGTCCCACCGCCGTAGTGGTGTTGCAACGAGAGGAATGCCTGGACTTGACTGGACTGTCTCGGCCTGAGTAAGCCCCCTGTCACCAGTGGTGGCAGATAGGACTTTCAAGTTCATTAGTCAAGCACAGTGCTAATTAATGTGTAGTGATACCCCTGATTTTATTATAATGTGATGTTATACGAACTTTACAACTTCGCATGTGTTTGGTGTACAGGATGAGTGAAGGTGGTTACAAGAAGAGATTTATTTTGATATTTTGGATATTCCTTGCTGTATCGGCTGACTTGTAAACGTGTAGTTTGTTAGAAATAAGGCCTGATGCTTTTATTTTATATATCTGAACCATGAGTTAGCTTGTATATTTTTCCCCTTTATTATATGTTGCATACATCCTTGCCTGTAGGGATTTACATCATGAATTAGAACTTTTTGAGGTTCTCTGATTTAAATCCCTGGTAACATTAGGTTGGTAAAGTACCAGTTGAAGGGCGAATGATACCGTTTTATAGTGGTAATCTAGTGTTTGTAGAATAGGATGACAGTGCTTCAGTGATTATCATATTGTTTTATTCTACAATTATGAGTAAGTTGATCGTGATGAAGGTTAGGGAATATATGGGGGTTATTGGTGTAAAAGAAAGTGAAACACTTGTAGGAATCAACGGACCTTTTGAAAACCTCGTGTCATTTTCAGTGTTATTTGAAAATGAAAATGAATGTTTTGATTAGTGTTTACATCACCTGTAAGCACATAGAATGAATGTTTTGGGCCCTTGCTATGTAGCTGCACACGAAAATGTTATGTGTACTGATTGTAGCATTAAAAGTGTAGATAAATATCTATAGTTAAGCTGAGACGTCCAAAGTTTCTGTTGATTTCCATGAGCGTTTCATCAAATTTTACTTAAAGAATTCCAAATATTCCCTGATCCTTATAACCTTCTGCTGTTCCCATACTTACTATTTTAGAATAAAGGAATTGATCCTAATGACACTGCAACACACTTGTGTTCTATTCTTTAAAGACTAATCCTTAGCCACAAAACAGTATCACTTATATTCCAAAGGTAGTGGAGTGGCGTTGTTGAACTGGTACTTGACCTGTTGGTCTGCAGCACAAGCGTCACTGTACATGCAGTTTTGTGATGGTAGTTTTGGGAGCCTTGTCATGAGCCTACTCATAGGTCTTATGCTAGGGAGCTGCATAGATGATAAAAATTATATTTGCTCTCCTTAGTCTTCATATTAAATAAAGACATAAACTTAGTATTTAAGATATGTTTAATTACGAGTAATATTTGTCCTTAAAAAATTGAGTTCTTTAAGTTTGTAAAATCCCATATTAGATTTGTTTAACAACAGTCCTGAATCTCCAGGAATACATTAACAATTAGCAGAACCAAGTGAAATATTAATCTTCAGAAAGGTTGTTCAGTTTCCTGACGGAAGATTAACTACTGTATGTACTGTACTGGTTATTACTTGAGTAGCTTGATCAAATTGATAAATTTTGTGATAGATTCTTCAGCATTGTTGCTGTTGGGACTCAGATATTGGAAATTTTGAGCAAAGGCTGCTAAAGTCTTTGGGAAAGATTTGCTGTAGGTGACACACAGGTGTAAGGATATATGTGGAGTTACATCGATTGTTGATGTTAGTACCTCTGAAAAAATTTGCATACCACCAGCTAATGAATTAACCTTTGGTTATTGTGCGCCTCCATTGACTCTGGGATGTCTAATGGTGCTATACAAAGAGTTGAATTTATTCTTGTGCCATTTCATTATACATTCACCAACATTTCCAGTAGATGAAATGTTTATGTAAATATCAAGATTCTTTCAGATATCATTTCACATAAATGAAAAGATGAGAATTTTTATTTTAGCAAAAGTTGTCAGAGAGCTGCTATTCATTGCCATCTGGAAGTGCAGGAGTAACTCTCTCCTATGTGTAAAAAAAATGAGAAAAATCCAGAAAAATATTACGTTTCATTTTTAAGTTATGATAAACCCTAAAAGCAGTATACCTCTCTCTCTTGGTGTAGTAGGATTTAGTATGAATTGCGTTGAGGTGAATGGGCCTTTTGTATCGTAGATTTTTTGTGTGTGGTTTCTCTTAAATATATACATTCATAAGTTTTCTTATGCACATCACATACTTTATATTTTTTTCTTTTTAAGGCTCTAGTCAAAAGTGTACATCATGGCTTAATTGAAATATGGAAAGGATTATGAAAATGAAAACAAAGAGATAAGGCAAAATTATTATGAATTTTGGAGGAAGTGAAAAACCTGTCTTTTGAACTGTGCCAGGCCATAGTTACCAGGAAAAACATTAGAGGGTAGAAAGTTCCAAAGCTTCAGGGTGTTGGGAGTTGAGTATTAGTTATCACGCTTATAATTGATGATATTGATAATTATAATACTAAAGTATAGTATTATATCAATGAATGTTTGTTTATTCTAAAACTAACTAAATTTTGATTAACTTGTTTCACTTGGGGAGAGAGTGTGGAAGCTTATCTAATTTACACCTTTCATGGTGATACATGGTGGTGACTGGGATATATATTTCCAGCAATGGAAAGAGAGTACTGGCAACATCATTGGCTGACTGTTGAAATCAAATGTTAGATTGGAATTCTTATGACAGCAGTAAGCTTTAAAACACCAGTTGATGATAAAAGTAATGAACAGTGCATTGCCATGTGTATTGCATACTATAACACCAGGACAAATTTCTATGACCGAGTTCTGGTATCACTCAGGACATGCAACCAGCCAGGCTATGCTGCTTCCAGTAAGAGGGAAATGTAGATACTTTTGGAGCTTGAAGTTCTTTGATGAGACTGTATTTCTAATGATACAACCTCACCAAAGGTGACTTTTCACACACGGTGTAACCTTTTGTAGGCAGAACCTAGTAACACCTGCATTGCCATTTGATGATTTTATCAGTTTAAGGTTTAAAACAGTGAAACCAATCAACTGTACATAATCCTCAACAGGGGGACTCTGCCCTAACTCTAGCCTTCATCACTGTAAGCCAGAGATGAACAGTAGTCTGAAAATATTGAATGGAAGCATGGTGACTCCAGTAATAACAATGCCCTTTTTTTTTTCATTATTGAGTGAGGAGAACTGGCTCGTTTAACATTCATGATATTTTGTATGCTCCTGGCTTTCATGGAACCATAGTTATGATTCTTTTTTCTTTTCAGATATTACTGGTACAGTGTTTGTTTTAGAGTAACTACTCTTAGTACAGTCAGCTCAACTAAACTTCCTAATACAACTCTTAACTTAGCCTCATATTTTATTGCAAGAGGACATATGAATTTCTTTGCTTCTCCCATTTGATATGATATACCTATTCATACAGGGTAGGGAAAGAGCTTGTGACATCCAGACTTTTGATGTTATTCATCAGATAGATTAATCTTGAGTTGGTGTAGTCAAGTAACACCTACACATATATATATTTTTCATACTTGATCACTGTTTCCTGTATTAGCAAGGTAGCGGCAGGAACAGATGAAGAAAGGTCACATCCATTCTCTGGCTGTCACGTGCGATGCACCATAACCACAGCTCCCTAACCACATTCGGGTCCCACATTCCTTTCTGTGGATTACTCCGGACCCTTCACATTTCCTGATTCAGTCCGCTGACTGCATTTCATGTTCTCATTCTCTCATACAACTTACTAGGTGTACTCAACAAACTTATACCTTTGTAGTTTGAACCCTCACCTTTATCCAATGGCATTTTTCAAACATTCTGGCAGTTCTCAGGCACCTAACCATGATCCATACCAACATTGAAAATCCTAACAATCATCAACTACACAGTCACCCACTTTTGTTATAAATTCAACTGCAGTACCATCCACTCCAGTCACCTTGCCACATTCATCTTTTGTAAGGTTTTCACCACCTTTTCTCTTTTCACTAAACCAGTCTCGAGTCTCTCATCTTGCATACCACCCCAACTCAAACACCCTATATCTGCCACTTTATCAACAAGCAGTTTTAATAGTCCTTCAAAATATTTGCTCCATCTCACTTCATCACAACCTATTATTGCTTTCCCTTTCACTCCCTTCTCCATACATTATCTATATTATCATCTCTGATGCTTGTTCCCTTGAGGAGCTTTCTCAAGTGGATGGCCACAGCAAAAGAGTCTCCATAACAGATGAACTCCACTGCTGCTTTATAGCACTTGTTATCATTTGTTCTTTTTTTTTTTTTTTTGCACATTTACCTTTTACCAAAACATCTTATTCTCCCTAAAGTTTACTAATGCTCACTCAGCCCAACTTTTATTTGCCCTCTTTTTCAGCCCATGCATCTGCTGCTTTTTTTATACATTCCTCAATTATTTGCACTACTTCCCTGTAAGAACTTTCCAAATACCTCTCTTTTATCTCTCTAGCAACTTTACCTCTTCCCACAGCTCATTTCCTTTTCTAATCTGCCCAGCTCCTGCCTTCCACATGCCATATGCATTTCTTGCACATGTCATCACTGCTTCCTTGAACACCTCTCATTCCTCACCCACTCCCCTTGCTTCATTTTCTCTCACCTTTTGCCATTTTACTTCCAATCTCTCTTGGTATATCTTCACACAAGTCTCTTTTCCAAGCTCACTGACTCTCATCACTCGTCTCACCTACACCATTTCCTATTTTCCAAAAACCTCTACAAATCTTCACCCTCGCCTTCACAAGATAGTAAACAGACATCCACCAGCTGCCCCTCTCAGCACATTTATATCAAAGTCTTTCTTTTACATACCTGTCAGTTAATGTGTAATCCAATAATGCTTGTTGACCATCTTTCCTACTCATATACGTATACCTATTTATGTCACTCTTTTTAAACCAGGTTTTCCCAGTCACCAGACCTTTTCTGCACAGAACTTCACATACTGTTCACCATTTCCTTTCATAACATTGAATTACCAATCCCCCACAATTACACCCTTAACTGCCACATTACTCTTGTATTTAAATTACCCATCATTGATATCTGGACTGCTTCATCAAAACTGTAGACACACCCACTCAGCTGCTCCCAAAACTTTTGCCACTCATTATCTTACTTATATATTATCCCTGGGGGTAGGGGAGAAAGACTACTGCCCACGTATTTCCTGCTTGTCATAGAAGGCAATTAAAAGGGGTGGGAGCAGGGAGGCTGGAATTCCTCCCTTCTGCTTTGCTTTCCAAAAGAAGGAACAGATAGAGAGGCCAAGTGACAATTTTTCCCTCTAAGGCTCAGTCATCTGTTCTTGATGCTACCTCTCTGACATGGGAAATGGGGCGAAAGATCTGGGAGCATTGAAGAATGTGTGGAAGTCGAGAACATTATCTCGGAAAGCAAAAATGGGTATGTTTGAAGGAATAGTGGTTCCAACAATGTTCTGTGGTTGTGAGGTGTGGGCTATGGATAGAGTTGTGCGGAGGAGGGTGGATGTGCTGGAAATGAGATGTTTGAGGACAATATGTGGTGTTGTGAGGTGGTTTGATCGAGTAAGTAATGAAAGGGTAAGAGAGATGTGTGGTAATAAAAAGAGTGTGGTTGAGAGAGCACAAGAGGGTGTTTTGAAATGGTTTGGTCACATGGAGAGAAAGAGTGAGGAAAGATTGACCAAAAGGATATATGTGTCAGAGGTGGAGGGAATGAGGAGAAGTAAGAGACCAAATTGGAGGTGGAAAGATGGAGTGAAAAAGATTTTGAATGATCGGGGCCTGAACATGCAGGAGGGCGAAAGGCGTGCAAGGAATAGAGTAAATTGGAACGATGTTGTATACTGGGGTCGACGTGCTGTCAATGGATTGAACCAGGGCATGTGAAGCGTCTGGGGTAAACCATGGAAAGTTCTGTGGGGCCTGGATGTGGAAAGGGAGTTGTGGTTTCGGTGCATTATTACATGACAGCTAGAGACTGAGTGTGAACGAATGTGGCCTTTGTTGTCTTTCCTAGTGCTACCTCACGCACAAGAAGGGGGAGGGGGTTGTTATTTCATGTGTGGCGGGGTGGCAGTGGGAATGAATAAAGGCAGACAGTATGAACTATGTACATGTGTATATATGTATATGTTTGTGTGTGTATATATATGTATACGTTGAGATGTATAGGTATGTATATTTGCATGTGTGGACGTGTATGTATATACATGTGTATGTGGGTGGGTTGGGCCAATCTTTTGTCTGTTTCCTTGCGCTACCTTGCTAACGTGGGAGACAGCGACAAAACAAAATAAAATGATAATATAAAATAAGATAAATGAATATATATATATATATATATATATATATATATATATATATATATATATATATATATTTTTTTTTTTTTTTTTTTTTTTTTTTTTTATACTTTGTCGCTGTCTCCCGCGTTTGCGAGGTAGCGCAAGGAAACAGACGAAAGAAATGGCCCAACCCCCCCCCCCCATACACATGTACATACACACGTCCACACACGCAAATATACATACCTACACAGCTTTCCATGGTTTACCCCAGACGCTTCACATGCCTTGCTTCAATCCACTGACAGCACGTCAACCCCTGTATACCACATCGCTCCAATTCACTCTATTTCTTGCCCTCCTTTCACCCTCCTGCATGTTCAGGCCCCGATCACACAAAATCTTTTTCACTCCATCTTTCCACCTCCAATTTGGTCTCCCTCTTCTCCTCGTTCCCTCCACCTCCGACACATATATCCTCTTGGTCAATCTCTCCTCACTCATTCTCTCCATGTGCCCAAACCATTTCAAAACACCCTCTTCTGCTCTCTCAACCACGCTCTTTTTATTTCCACACATCTCTCTTACCCTTACGTTACTTACTCGATCAAACCACCTCACACCACACATTGTCCTCAAACATCTCATTTCCAGCACATCCATCCTCCTGCGCACATCTCTATCCATAGCCCACGCCTCGCAACCATACAACATTGTTGGAACCACTATTCCCTCAAACATACCCATTTTTGCTTTCCGAGATAGTGTTCTCGACTTCCACACATTTTTCAAGGCTCCCAAAATTTTCGCCCCCTCCCCCACCCTATGATCCACTTCCGCTTCCATGGTTCCATCCGCTGACAGATCCACTCCCAGATATCTAAAACACTTCACTTCCTCCAGTTTTTCTCCATTCAAACTCACCTCCCAATTGACTTGACCCTCACCCCTACTGTACCTAATAACCTGATATATATATATATATATATATATATATATATATATATATATATATATATGTATATATATATATTTGCTCTACCTCGCAAACGCGGGAGACAGCGACAAAGTATAAAAAAAAAAATATATATATATATATATATATATATATATATATATATATATATATATATATATATATATATATATATATATCCCTCAATTATTTGCACTACTTCCCTGTAAGAACTTTCCAAATACCTCTCTTTTATCTCTCTAGCAACTTTACCTCTTCCCACAGCTCATTTCCTTTTCTAATCTAATTAAGAAAAAAATAATGAGAGGGGAGGATTTCCAGCCCCCCGCTCCCTCCCTTTTAGTCACCTTCTACGACATGCAGGGAATACGTGGGAAGTATTCTTTCTCCCCTATCCCCAGGGATAATATATATATATATATATATATATATATATATATATATATATATATATATATATATATATATATATATATATATATATAATCCCTGGAGATAGGGGAGAAAGAATACTTCCCACATATTCCCTGCATGTCGTAGAAGGCACTAAAGGGGGAAGCAGGAGCTGGAAATCATCCCCTCTCGTTTTTGATTTTCCAAAAGAAGGAACAGAGAAGGGGGCCAAGTGAGGATATTCCCTCAAAGGAGGCTCAGTCCTCTGTTCTTAACACTACCTTGCTATCATGGGAAATGGCAAATAGTATGAAAAAATATATATATATATATATATATATATAGATTGAGTGCAAGGAATAGAGTGAATGGGAACGATGTGGTATACCGGGGTCAATGTGCTGTCATTGGATTGAACCAGGGCATGTGAAGTGTCTGGGGTTTTATGGGGCCTGGATGTGGAAGGGGAGCTGTGGTTTTCTAGCATTACACATGACAGCTAGAGACTAAGTGTGCATGAATTTGGCCTTTTTTGTCATTTCTTAGTGCTACCTTGCACTCACACCCACTGGGGAGGGTGGGGGTGCTATTTCATGTGTGGCAGGGTGGCTACGGGAATGGATGAAGGCAGCAAGTATGAATATGTACATGTGTATATATATGTATATGTCTGTGTATGTATATGTATGTATACATTAAAATGTATAGGTATGTATATGTGCATTTGTGGGCATTTATGTATATACATGTGTATGTGGGTGGGTTTGGGCCATTCTTTCATCTGTTTCTTTGCACTGCCTTGCTAACGTGGGAGATGTCAATTAGGTATAATAGATAAGAAATGAGAAAATTATATATGTATATACATGTGTATGTGGGTGGGTTTGGCCAATCCTTGTCTGTTTCCTTGCGCTACCTCACTAACTCAGGAGATGGCAGTTAAGTATGATAAATGAAAATTTTATTATTTATTTATTCATTGAAATGGTTTGATCACATGGAGAGAATTAGTGAAGAAAGATTGACAAAGAAGATATATGAGTCAGAGGTAGAGGGAACGAGGAGAAGCTGGAGACCAAATTGGAGGTGGAAGGATGGAGTGAAGATTTTGAGTGATTGGAACCTGAACATGCAGGAGGGTGAAAGTCGTGCAAGGAATAGAGTGAATTGGAATGATGTGGTAAACTGGGGTCGACATGCTGTCAGTGGATTGAACCAGGGTATGTGAAGCATCTGGGGTAAACCATGGAAAGTTTTGTGGGGCCTGGATGTGGAAAGGGAGCTGTGGTTTTGGTGCATTGCACATGACAGCTAGAGATTGAGTGTAAACGAATGTGGCCTTTTTTGTCTTTTCCTAGTGGGGTGCTATTTCATGTGTGATAGGGTGCCAACGGTAATGGATGAAGGCACCAAGTATGAATATGTACATGTGTATATATGTATATGTCGGTGTATGCATATGTATGTATACATTGAAATGTATAGGTATGTATATGTGCATGTGTGGGTGTTTATGTATATACATGTTTATGTGGGTGGGTTGGGATATTCTTTTATGGTTTTCCTTGCACTGCCTTGCTAATGAGGCAGATGGTGATTAAGTATAATATAATGAATAACTTAATCACTGTTTCCTGCATCAGCAAGGTAGCACCAGGAAACAGAAAAAGAATGACCCATCCACTCATACACACATAAACATCCATACACACACACATGTACATATCAACATGCAGTACACAAATGCATAAACATCCACAGACATATACATATATACTTTTTCTTTCTTTCATACTATTCGCCATTTCCCATGATAGCGAGGTAGTGTTAAGAACAGAGGACTGGGCCTTTGAGGGAATATCCTCACCTGACATATATACACATATACATATATACACATATACATATTCATACTTGCTTCCCTTCAGCCATGTCTAGCGCCACTCTGCCCCACAGGAAACTGCATCACTGCCCCACACTTCAACGAGATATTGCCAGGAAAACAGACAAAAAGGTTGCATTTGTTCACATTATTATATTCTGGAATGTCTTTAGCTGTCATGTATAAGGCACCGAAACCACGTCTCCCTATACACATCCAGGCCCCACAGACCTTTCCATGGTTTACCCCAGACATTTCACATGCCCTGGTTCAGTCCATTGTCAGCACGTTGACCCCGGTATATCATATTGTTCCAATTCACTCTATTCCTTATATGCCTCTCACCCTCCAGTATGTTCAGGCCCCAATCGCTCAAAATCTTTTCCACTATCCTTCCACCTCCAATTTGATCTCCCGCTTCCCCTTTTTCCCTCCACCTTTGACACATATATCCTCTTTGCCAGTCTTTCCTCACTCATTCTCTCCATATGTCCAAATCATTTCAACACACCCTCTTCTGCTCTCTCAACCACTCTTTTTATATCCACAAATCTCTCTTACCCTTTCATTACTTACTCGACCAAACCACCTCACACCACATATCCTCAGACATTTCATTTCCAACTCATCCACCCTCCCTTGTACAAACCTATGTATATCCCATGCCTTGCAACCATATAACATTGTTGGAACTACTATTCCTTCAGACATACCCATTTTTGCTCCAAGATAATGGTCTCTCCTTCCACACATTCTTCATCACTCCCAGAACCTTTGCCCCCCTCCTCCACCCAGTGAGTCACTTCCACTGCCATGGCTCCATTTGCTGCTAAGTCCACTCCCAGATATCTAAAACACTTCACTTCCTCCAGTTTTTCTCCATTCAAACTTACATCCCAATTAACTTATCCCTCAACCCTACTGAACTCAATAACCTTGCTCTTATTCGCATTCACTGTCAACTTTCTCCTTTCACACACTTTACCAGACTCAGTCACCAAATTCTGTAGTTTCTCACTCGAATCAGCCACTAGAGTTGTATCATCAGTGAACAACAACTGACTCACTTCCTAGGCCCTCTCATTCCCAACCAACTGCATACTCACCCCTCTCTCCAAAACTCTTGCATTTACCCCCCTAACCACCCCATCCATGAACAACCTTGGGGACATCACTCGCCCCTACCATAGACCATCATTCACTGGGAACCAGTCACTCTCCTCTCTTCCAACTCGTACAGATGCCTTACGTCCTTGGTAAAAACTCAGTCACCAACTTCTGTAGTTTCTCACTCGAATCAGCCACTAGAGTTGTATCATCAGTGAACATCAACTGACTCACTTCCCAGGCCCTCATATCCCCAACTAACTGCATACTCGCCCCTCTCTCCAAAACTCTTGCATTTACCCCCCTAACCGCCCCATCCATAAACAACCATGGGGACATCACACACCTCTGCCATAGACCACCATTCAATGGGAACCAGTCACTCTCCTCTCTTCCAACTCGTACACATGCCTTACATCCTTGGTAAAAACTTTTCACTGCTTCTAGCAACTTACCTTCCACGTTCCACAAAGCATCTCTATCACCTCTATCATATTCCTTCTCCAGATCCATAAAAACTACATAAAAGTCCATCTGTTTTTCTAGGTATTTCTCACACACATTTTTAAGAGCAAACACCTGATCAACACGTCCTCTGCCCTGCGTGTCATTGAAGGTGACTTAAAAGGGGTTGGAATGGGGGCTGGAAATCCTCCTCTACAGTTTTTACTTTTCAAAAAAAAGGGAACAGAGAAGGGGGCCAAGTGAGGATTTTCCCTCAAATGCTCTGTCATCCATTCTTAGCACTACCTTGCTAATGCAGGAAGAGATGAATATGTATGAAAATACATCCAAAGTTTGAATGGCTTGGGAGCAAGCAGTGTTTGAATTTTGGAAAACTAATTGTATTTTGGAAATCTTACTTTCATTCATGAACACAAGTAAATGCTGGTAAACCTTACCTAGTGAGACTATTGGGGTGAAATAATTCCATCTTTCTTTGAGTGTCTACAAATCTTTGATTATGTTGCATTGATTTAATAGTAGATTTGAACACAGTTTATGCAATGTTTAGAATATAAACTGTTATTCTGGTATGTTTCAGCTATTTTGGATGGTTCATTGAACTGAGGAGTTAGAATTCTTACCTGTCTCCCTCACTCCGTCAGCTCAAAACATCTAGCATGTAATCAACAAAATGATACCACAAGTTATATTTTTCATACATGATTCACACTAGTTTTCTTCAGTAGGTCCTTATAGAATGCATAAATTGATAATTATCCATATATTCAGAGTATTACTGGAGAAATTAGATGAAGTAGATGGAGACCTAACCTCCTTTCAGTCGTAAGAGACGGTGTTTGGTTCATAACATTCAAGATATAATTGATACAATGGTAGTTTATTGTATTCTTCATGTATGATTTTCTGTGCATTTTTGTTTTGTTTTTATTTTTTATTATAACTAGTCACTGTCTCCTGCATTAGTGAGGTAGCACAAGGAAACAGATGAAAGAATGCCCAACCCACACACATACACATGTATATACATAAACGCCCCCACCCGCACATATACATACCTATACATTTCAACATATGCATACATATACATATACAGACATATACATATATACACATGCTGCCTTCATCCATTCCTGCCACTCATGAAATGGCACCCCCCTCCCCCGCGCGCACGCGTGAGGTAGCACTAGGAAAAGACAACAAAGGCCACATTCGTTCACACTCAGTCTCTAGGTGTCATGTGTAATGCACTGAAACCACAGCTTCCTTTCCACATCCAGGCCCCACAAAACTTTCCAGGATTCACCCCAGACGCCTCACATGCCCTGGTTCAATCCATTGACAGCACATCGACCCCAGTATACCATATTGTTTCAATTCACTCTATTCCTCACATGCCTTTCACCCTCCTATATGTTCAGGCCCCGATCGCTCAAAATCTTTTTCACTTCATCCTTCCACCTTCAGTTTAGTCTCCCACTTCTCCTTGTTCCCTCCACCTCTGACACATATATCCTCTTTGTCAATCTTTCCTCACCCATTCTCTCCATGTGACCAAGCTATTTCAATACACCCTCTTCTGCTCTCTCAACCACATTCTTTTTATTACCACACATCTCTCTTACCCTCTCACCACTTACTCGATCAAACCACCCCACACCACAAATTGTCGTCAAACATTTCATCTCCAGCACATCCACCCACCTTGGATGGTATAGTAGTGGAATTTAATAAAAAAGGGGGTGACTGTGTTGTTGACTGGTTGGTGAGGATATTCATTATATGTATGGTTCATGGTGAAGTGCCTGAGGATTGGCGGAATGCATGCATAGTGCCATTGTACAAAGGCAAAGGGGATAAAAGGGAGTGCTCAAATTACAGAGGTATAAGTTTGTTGAGTATTCTTGGGAAATTATATGGGAGGAAATTGATTGAGAGGGTGAAGGCATGTACGGAGCATCAGATTGGGGAAGAGCAGTGTGGTTTCAGAAGTGGTGGAGAATGTGTGGATCTGGTGTTTGCTTTGAAGAATGTATGTGAGAAATACTCAGAAAAACAGATAGATTTGTATGTAGCATTTATGGATCTGGAGAAGGCATATGATAGAGTTGATGGAGATGCTTTGTGGAAGGTAATAAGAGTATATAGTGTGGGAGGTAAGTTGCTAGAAGCAGTGAAAAGTTTTTATCGAGGATGTAAGGCACGTGTACGAGTAGGAAGAGAGGAAAGTGATTGGTTCCCAGTGAATGTTGGTTTGAGGCTGGGGTGCGTGATGTCTCCATGGTTGTTTAATTTGTTTATGGATGGGGTTGTTAGGGAGGTGAATGCAAGAGTTTTGGAGAGAGGGGTAAGTATGCAGTCTGTTGTGGATGAGAGAGCTTGGGAAATGAGTCATTTGTTGTTCGCTGATGATACAGCACTGGTGGCTGATTCAGATGAGATACTGCAGAAGCTGGTGACTGAGCTTGGTTAGGTGTGTGAAAGAAGAAAGCTGAGAGTAAATGTGAATAAGAGCAAGGTTATTAGATTCAGTTGGGTTCAGGGACAAGTCAATTGGGAGGTAAGTTTGAATGGAGAAAAGCTGGAGGAAGTGAAGTGTTTTAGATATCTGGGAGTGGACTTAGCAGCATATGGAAACATGGAAGCAGAAGTGATTCAAAGGTTGGGGGAGGGAGCGAAGGTTCTGGGAGCGCTGAAGAATGTGTGGAAGGTGAGAACGTTATCTCGGATAGGAAAAATGGGTATGTTTGAAGGAATAGTGGTTCCAACAATGTTATATGGTTGTGAGGCATGGGCTATAGAGAGGGTTATGTGGAGGAGGATAGATGTGCTGGGAATGAGATGTTTGAGGACAATATGTGGTGTGAGGTGGTTTGATTGAGTAAGTAATGAAAGGGTAAGAGAGATGTGTGGTAATAAAAAGAGTGTGGTTGAGAGAGCAGAAGAGGGTGTTTTGAAATGGTTTGGTCACATGGAGAGAATGAGTGAGGAAAGATTGACAAAGAGGATATATGTGTCAAAGGTGGAGGGAACGAGGAGAAGTGGGAGACCAAATTGGAGGTGGAAGGATGGAGTGAAAAAGATTTTGAGCGATTGGGGCCTGAACCTGCAGGATGGGGAGAGCCATGCAAGGAATAGGGTGAATTGGAATGATGTGGTATACCAGGGTCAATGTGCTGTCAATGGATTGAACCAGGGCATGTGAAGCATCTTGGGTAAACAGTGGAAAGTTTTGTGGGGCCTGGATGTGGAAAGGGAGCTGTGGTTTTGGTACATTACACATGACAGCTAGAGTGTGAATGAATGTGACCTTTGTTGTCTTTTCCTAGCGCTACCTCGTGCTCACAGGGTGAGGGGTGCTGTTTTTCATGTGTGGCTGGGTGGTGACAGGAATGGATGAAGGCAGCAAGTATGAATATGTATATGTGTATATATGTATATGTCTGTGTATGTGTATGTTGGAATGTATAGGTATGCATATGTGCGTGTGTGGACATGTATGTGTATACATGTGTATGTGGGTGGGTTGGGCCATTCTTTCGTCTGTTTCCTTGCGCTACCTTGCTAACACGGGAGACCGACTTAATACGATAAATGATAATATACATATATACACATACATACATACACATATACATATTCATACTTTCTCACCCTCATCCATTCCCGGCACCACCCTGCCTCACAGGCAACAGCATCATCATGTCATGTCAGCAAGGTTGCGCCAGGAAGCAAGAAGAAAAGCCACATCCACTCACATCCATAAACGAGCTGTCATGTGCAATGCTTTATTACATGATATAATATATTATACTTAATTAGCCTAAAAATGTGCAAAAAAACAAGAGATCAAATAGGAACATTGATGAAGGGGGCAGAAAGGAAACTGGTAACAGATATTAACAAAGTGAGGAGATGAAGTGATTGTTTTGAAGGACTGTTGAATATGTTTGATGATAGGATGGCTGATGTAAGATGTTTAGGTGTGGTTGGTATGTGCAGTGAGAGAATCATGTTTTGGCAAAGAGAGAAGAGGTGATGAAAGCCTGATGCAAGATGAAATATGGGAAGGTGGCTGGAGAGGACAATCTTGCATTTATATTTATTAAGAAAAGTGGTGAATTTGTTGTTGATTTGCCTATTAGGTTTCTCAGTATGTGTATGGATTATGATGAGGTGCCTGAGGATTAGCAGAATGCTTGTACATTGATGCTGTATAAAGGCAAAGGGAATAAAGGTGAGTGTTCAAACTACAGTTACAAGTTTTTTTTTTAGTATACCTGTCAAGTTGTATGGGTGTGTGTGTGTAGTGATTGGGAGTGTGAAAGCATGTACATAGTATCAGATTAGGGTGGAACTGTGTGGTTTCAGAAGTGGTAGAGGATGTGTTGATCAGGTGTTTGCCCTAAAGAATGTATGTGAAATATACTTACAGAAACATAGATTTGAATGGGGCATTTTTGGATGTAGAGAAATCATATGATAAGGTTGATAGAGATGCCTTGTGGAAAGTCTTGAAGAATGTACAGTATGGGAGGAAAGCTGCTAGAGGCAGTGAGAAGTTTTTATCAAGGGTGTAAGTCATATGCACAAGTAGGAAGAGAGGTGTGAATGGTTCAGAGTGAAGGTTGGTCTGCTGCAGGGATGTGATGTCACCATGGTTCTCTGATTTGTTAATGGGTGAAGTGGTGAAGGAGATAGATACAAGAACCTTGGAGAAAGGGGCAAATATGCAGTTTGTAGGGGATGATAGAGCCTGAAAAGTGAGTCGTTTTTTTTGTTTGCTGATGATATGGTACTTGTGGCAGGTTCAAATAAGAAACTGCAGAAGTTGATGACTGAATTTTGATGAGTGTTTGAAAAGAGTAAGTTAAGAGTAAATATGAATAAAAACAAGGTTATTAGGCATAGCAGGGTTAAGAATCACTCATATTAGGAATGGAATATACCAATGCATGCTTCTGAGAAGAAAGAAAAGTTCTGGTTTTAAACAGAAATAGAACTGATGAGCAAGCACAAGTGCAAGTTCAGAGGCACACTCTTTCAGTACATTGGGATGTATAGCATCAGGACCATAAAGCCAAGCTTGTTTATATGTGTACAGGGAGAGAAGCTTGTTTTGGGCAGTTTGAAAAGAGATCATGAGGAAGGGCATAAGATTAGTAACAGCATCAGGGTGTGAAGTAATGTTAAAGCCATGCAAGGTAGAGTAAGGAGAGAAATGAGAACCAAAGGGAGTTGCTGTGTCTATGGGATAGACAGCTATAGTACTGTCGAAATGGAAAAGTGAAGGAAAGGTAGAGCGACAGAAGTTGTTAGCAATACTCTTAGCTAAGGACCAGAAAGTCCTATCAGAATATGAAGAGCAGAGGGTATTGCACTTCCTTTGAATAAAGGAACACTTTGCCAAATGGATAACATACTTGCAAGCCATATGTTTGTATTTTTGTCAAGCATTTGTCTCTGGGTATATAATTTGTATAATCAACCCCTCTTACCATTATCATTGGGTTATATTGAAACTCATGGTGGATATGTAATTTGCATAATCAACCCTTCTTACCATTATCATTGGGTTAGATTGAAACTGCACATTTTTATGCTGACATAATGGAGATGTGCCTGTGATATTATATTGACCTTGAATGAATTTTTGAAAAATTCCATGTGTTTACTTTTATCATGATATGTCTCTTACCTCCACTAGTTTTTGAGACATGAACATGACTAGAAGTGACCAGTGCTGGCCAGTGCCTCTGTTGTCACATCCCCCAAAGTTGGTAACATATACAGCCTCCAAGAAGTCAAAAAGGGGCTTTTTATTACAGTACTGATAATGGAAAATTTATGTGTACAGTACTTATAGTATCTATTTTGTGTAATCAGCTTGTTTCATAGTTAACAATAGATTTAATTGAAACTGCTGATTCATTATATACATGTTAAAGATATGAATATAGGTTGTACCTCTCTAATCCGGCACTATATGCTGCCTTTAGTTTGTCGATCTGCCACCAGGGCGGTGCTGCACATCTCCATTATATTACCAAAAAATGTAGTTGCAATCTATATATATATATTATATACTTAGTCGCTGTCTCCCACGTTTGTGAGTTAGTGCAAGGAAACAGACGAAAGAATGGCCCAACCCACCCACATACACATGCATATACATAAACACCCGCACACGCACATATACATACCTATACATTTCAATGTATACATACATATACATACCCTGACATATACATATATAAATATGTACATATTCATACTTGCTGCCTTCATCCATTCTCGTTGCCACCCTGCCACACATGAAACAGCAACCTTCTCCCCCCATGCGTGAGCGAGGTAGCGCTAGGAAAAGACAGCAAAGGCCACATTCATTGACACTCAGTCTCTAGCTGTCATGTGTAGGGCACTGAAACCATTGATAATGGTAAGAAGAGTTGATTATACAATCTGTTTACACTGTTAATTTCTTATAGCCTCAGAATAAGTGTATAATGCTGACAAACCTGCCCTCTGTTGGCATCATATGCCATGAAAAACCCTTGCCCAAGATACTGAGGAGTCTCCATCTGGGGGTAAGGATTCCAAAGACAGGGTAACAGTTCTTGGCTGCAGGAACATAAAATCAAGCTGATGGTAATTGGTAAGAATGTTCACCCAAAGGCCTTTAAAGTGGTCAATTTCTGTTTTCTGGCATTTTTCAGAATTTCTGTTTTCTGGCAGTAACCAGGTCCCAAGGTGGTTACAAGTGAATCTTTTCAAGAATTAACTGGGTTGAAATTTTCCATTTTTTTTAGCTGCATTACTAAATACAATACCTACTTTTTGTAATAATTTGTATTCATCTTTTCTCATTGTTCCTTTGTCCACTAATTAAATTGAAACTGTGATGATTTGTTACATGCATCTTGAAAATATGTGTGTGACATTCTTGTGGCCATAAAAGATTTCCTACCATAATTATCATATGGTGACCTAAATAACTTAGTTGCTGTGTTCGCAAGTACTGTGTGTCTTTTCTGTGACCGAGTCATCACAATTGTCTGAAAGTTGCAGCAAAGATTTTATGAAATTATTGAAAATGTTCCTGTTATATTTAGGTGGACGCAGTTGGATATTTACAAGAAATATATGTGCTGAATTTATATACACTCCCAATTCTTTATTGCCATAAACAATATATATGCATGCATTTTAGCTTGATGCAGAAGAATTTTTATTATCCAGCTTTTAATTGCCTGGAAAGCTTTTGTTTATAGAATTTCCATTATCTCCCAGTATAAATACTTATCATAGTTATGAGTATCAGGACTACTTTGCCATACAGTTTTTGACATTATGCTTTTTGAAAGTTCACACCTCAAGAGTAGTTACTATTCACTCCACTTAGTAGCAATATTTTCCATTTCCGAGCTAAGCTTCAGTTGTCATTTGCCATTTTGATGATTCACTCTTGCCTCATGATGTTACTGTTATCTATATGCTGTTGATATGACTTCCACTTTCGGCATGATACCAGTGGACAGATCATCCAGTGAGTGAAATGTCAACAAGTTATACTAAGATTACAGTAGAAGATTGACATATGTAAATGACTGCCCAAAGTAAGAGGCATATTTATTTGATGAGAGAATAGATTAATGGTCCATCATTTCTGTGATATTAAGTTTCAGAAAGATTATCTATTCAAGATCTTTGCTGAATCAGAATCATTAAAATTTGTTGCTGGGCTTAAAGTGAACTAAACCTAAATTACATCAGGCAGGCATCTTACTGTATGAGTGATGCAAGTGAAGCTACCTGAAGGTGAACCAGCATCAGACCCATTGGTTAATGATGTACTCGATCTATGTATTTTTTCCACCATTACAGTTATTATAAACCTGCTGTTGTAGTTGATCACAGAAATACAGGGCTTTTTTCAGCAAAGGATCTTGGGGAAATATTCTTGTAACTAACATTTTCATATCTAGCACTACCTGTGTCTGGCAGAAGCCCGATAGTAAGGCTTTTCCAGCACTATGATTACAGTAACTCTGTCTTCACTTTCTACCAGTTATATATACAATGGAGAATACATATTGTTCTCATATGCTAATTTCTAGTTCATTATAAGATATACAGAACAAAGGAATAACTTCCCAAACTGATCTTAAAGGAATATCATTGTATCCAGATACATGATTAGATATATTCTAACTAAAGTAGCAGTAAGGCAGGTGAGTCTAAGAAAAGAAATATCAAGAACAACTTGGAGATGGGATGAAGCTGGTGCTATCCTGTAATATAGGTGACCCCCTAGAACAACAGTGGTGCATCATTAAAGCACCATCCAAGAATTAGTGTTAAGATTTGTAGATAGCACTAAATTTTACTATGGCAATAGATTTGAAGACTATTTTTCCCAGATTATTTTCAGTTAATAATGAAGTATTTAAGTATTAAGGTTTTTTAGTTATAATGCCCTTTATAATGATATTAAAGTACAATAACATTAGATTCTTTTCATATTCTAGCATCTAATGGTCACCTTATAAGGAATTCTAAGTTTTCATATTCTTAACATGCAATGAAAGTGAGATCTTCCTAATTTGAAGATGTTGAAATAGGTAATATAATGGCCAGATGCATCAACAAACATTGATATTATTCATTGAAGTAGTTCAATTTATTTTGGAAGGCTTGACAAACCATGCATTTTACCCCATCCCAATCCTTGGTCACCATCTACCTCAATTCATCACTATCATTCTCTGTATGAATCTCTAAATGTCATCCAGTTTGCTAGTTAAATGGCAACAGTTGCTGAAACTTTGAGCCTAATTAACATCAGGATAGAGTGTGATATACTGATGGTAAGCTGTTGTGGGAATAGTCCATACATGGGAATTAGATTGGAAACGTTTGTGGTTTGGAACATACCCTCCCCCTACCCTTATAACATGGGTTCCAATTGCCTATGTGATATTCCACTGTAACAGATCACCAGAAACATGACTGTCATTCTGGTATATTATTATTAATATTTTTTTTTTTTTGTGTGTGTGTTTGCGAGGTAGCGCAAGGAAACAGACGAAAGAAGTGGCCCAATCCACCCCCATACACATGTATATACATACGTCCACACACACAAATATACATACCTACACAGCTTTCCATGGTTTACCCCAGACGCTTCACATGCCCTGATTCAATCCACTGATAGCACGTCAGCCCCAGTATACCACATCGATCCAATTCACTCTATTCCTTGCCCTCCTTTCACCCTCCTGCATGTTCAGGCCCCGATCACACAAAATCTTTTTCACTCCATCTTTCCACCTCCAATTTGGTCTCCCACTTCTCCTCGTTCCCTCCACTTCCGACACATATATCTTCTTGGTCAATCTTTCCTCACTCATTCTCTCCATGTGCCCAAACCATTTCAAAACACCCTCTTCTGCTCTCTCAACCATGCTCTTTTTATTTCCACACATCTCTCTTACCCTTACGTTACTTACTCGATCAAACCACCTCACACCACACATTGTCCTCAAACATCTCATTTCCAGCACATCCATCCTCCTGCGCACAACTCTATCCATAGCCCACGCCTTGCAACCATACAACATTGTTGGAACCACTTTTCCTTCAAACATACCCATTTTTGCTTTCCGAGATAATGTTCTTGACTTCCACACATTCTTCAAGGCTCCCAGGATTTTCGCCCCCTCCCCCACCCTATGATCCACTTCCGCTTCCATGGTTCCATCCGCTGCCAGATCCACTCCCAGAAATCTAAAACACTTTACTTCCTCCAGTTTTGCTCCATTCAAACTTACCTCCCAATTGACTTGACCCTCAACCCTACTGTACCTAATATTATTATTATAATTATTGTTATTACTATACTTTGTCGCTGTCTCCCGCGTTAGCGAGGTAGCGCAAGGAAACAGATGAAAGAATGGCCCAACCCACCTACGTGCACATGTATATACATACACGTCCATGCATGCACCTATACATCTCAACGTATACATATATATACACACACAGACATATACATATATACACATGTACATAATTCATACTGTCTGCTCTTATTCATTCCTGTCACCACCCCGCCACACATGAAATGACAACCCCCTCCCCCCACATGTGCGTGAGGTAGCGCTAGGAAAAGACAACAAAGGCCACATTCGTTCACCCTCAGTCTCTAGCTGTCACGTATAATGCACCGAAACCACAGCTCCCTTTCCACATCCAGGCCCCACAAAACTTTCCATGGTTTACCCCAGACGCTTCACATGCCCTGGTTCAATCCATTGACAGCACATCGACCCTGGTATACCACATCATTCCAATTCACTCTTATCCTTGCACGCCTTTCACCCTCCTGCATGTTTAGGCCCCGATCACTCAAAATCTTTTTCACTCCATCTTTCCTCCTCCAGTTTGGTCTCCCACTCTTCCTCGTTCCCTCCACCTCTGACAAATATATCATCTTTGTCAATCTTTCCTCACTCATTCTCTCCATGTGACCAAACCATTTCAAAACACCCTCATCTGCTCTCTTAACCACAGTTTTTTTATTACCACACATCTCTCTTACCCTTTCATTACTTACTCGATCAAACCACTCACACCACATATTGTCCTCAAACATCTCATTTCCAGCACATCCACCTTCCTCTGCACAACTCTATCTATAGCCCACGCCTGGCAACCATATAACATTGTTGGAACCACTATTTCTTCAAACATACCCATTTTTGCTTTCCAAGATAACATCCTCAACTTCCACACATTTTTCAACGCTCCCAGAACTTTCGCCCCCTCCCCCACCCTGTGATTCACTTCCGCTTCCATGGTTCCATGTGCTGCCAAATCCACTCCCAGATATCTAAAACACTTTACTTCCTCCAGTTTTTCTCCATTCAGACTTACCTCCCAATTGACATGTCCCTCAACCCTACTGTACCTAATAACCTTGCTCTTATTCACATTTACTCTCAGCTTTCCTCTTTCACACACTTTACCAAACTCAGTCACCAGCTTCTGCAGTTTCTCACCCGAATCAGCCACCAGCGCTGTATCATCAGCAAACAACAACTGACTCACTTCCCAAGCTCTTTCATCCACAACAGACTGCATACTTGCCCCTCTTTCCAAAACTCTTGCATTCACCTCCCTAACAACCCCATCCATAAACAAATTAAACAACCATGGAGACATCACGCACCCCTGCCGCAAACCAACATTCACTGAGAACCAATCACTTTCCTCTCTTCCTACTTGTACACATGCCTTATATCCTCAATAAAAATCTTATCACTGCTTCTAACAACTTACCTCTCACACCATGTATTCTTAATACCTTCCACAGAGCATCTCTATCAACTCTATCATATGCCTTCTCCAGATCCATAAATGCTACATACAAATCCATTTGCTTTTCTAAGTATTTCTCACATACATTCTTCAAAGCAAACACCTGGTCCGCACTTTCTCTACCACTTCTGAAATCACACTGCTTTTCCCCATATGTAAACATATAAACGTAATTATGACCTTTGATAAAACATTATACTGTAGAGGCACTTCAGAAAAACTCATTCATATGTCTGTGCATGCCAGTGGCTGAAATCTAAACTTTAGGAAAAGAGGCCTTAGCTACTGGAACATCATCTTCCTCCTTTCAATCAGAAACATTGCCCCAGTTATCCAGACTGATAGACCCATGACAATTGAAGTTACATGTTCAAACTGATGAAAAATAAACAAACAAATTTAACTTATGTTATACAGCAATGGTTCTTACTTAACCTGTTGTCCATAGGAGGATAGAGATGAATTAATCAGAAGATTAATAGGATTTGGGTGTTATTATTTGCTTTCATTGTGATTTCAGACTCGATATGACATTGGATATGTGCTAAAAGTAGTCCACAGACACAGCGGGTGTCTCCAAGTGGTCCACATACAAAAAATGGGCAAGAACCACTGTTGTAGAGAAACACTGAGATTGACTAGTAGTAATTCACTTAACCTCCTCTCCTACATAATCAAGTTTTAGGCTGGCTCACATGAAGTGTAGATAATCCACCAAAATATGAAATTAATGATTTGAGCTTTTCTATTACCTTTTCAGTATCAAAAGTAGATATTATTTTCAAGATCTGACAATAGAATTCCTTGATATCCTAACCGGAAAGAGAAAAGTTATACATTGAAGACTTTATGAAAAATTCACTCATAAATGGCACAAATTGACCCAAGTCAATGAACAGCTGAAATTTTTTTTTTAGAAGAAATTTCAAACCCAATATTCATTACAGAATATAATTATCTCTTTGAGATAAAGATATTCCTGGGGAAGGGACAGATTTCTGGTGAAGAAAACTTTTCATTTTGCCTTTTTATTTTTTTATCGATTACTCCAATGCAGATTATGATAATGACAGTATGGTATGCAGTTTTATGTACATAAAAGTTCTTTACATCGTAGTTTAGTAGATATTTAGGTAGTTACCCTAAATCTAAAAACTGATGCTTGTAGCTGCATATCAAGTCTTTCACATCAGTCAGATGCAGTCTGTATCTGAGAAGCCTTACACCATTTGTGTACAGGAACTGATGTGACTGAGCTGGTTGACAGAATTAAGTCAGGTGTTTACACCTCATCACTGAGTTGTACTATAAGGCATCTTAATCGTTGATGTCCTCATACTTGGTCCCACTTCAGATGCTGCCACAAGGGCTTCAGTTCCTGCATCTGTTGCAGCCCTCCTCATGCCACTCATGATTTTTATGGAAAGATAAAGCATTTGGGAAATACAAAGATAACATTTTGCTGCTTATTGAATAGCCTCTGGCTCATATCAATATGAAAGGGAATACAAAGCATAATAGTTAGATATTAGTAAATTGATAGTTGACTAAGAATCAATATCCTGCCCAAAGAACAATTGTTACATGTCTTTTCACATAACACATAATCACATGTAACAATAAGAGGATGTAAAACATGTTTATGATTTCGGCGCATTACACATGACAGCTAAAGATTGAGTGTGAACGAATGTGGCCTATTTTGTATGTTTTCCTGGCGCTACCTCGCTGAAGCGAGGGTTAGCGATACTATTTCCTGTGGGGCGGAGTAGCGACAAATGGATGAAGGCAAGCAAGTGTGAATATGTACATGTGTATATATATGTTTATGTCTGTGTATGTGTATGTATATGTTGAAATGTATATGTGCGTGTATGGGCATTTATGTATGTGTATATGTATATGTGTATATTTTATCCCTGGGGATAGGGGAGAAAAAATACTTCCCATGCATTCCCTGCATGTCGTAGAAGGCGACTAAAGGGGACAGGAGGGGGGGGGGCTAGAACCCTCCCCTCCTTGTATTTTAACTTTCTAAAAGGGAGAAACAGAAGAAGGAGTCATGCGGGAAGTGCTCATCCTCCTTGAAGGCTCAGACTGGGGTGTCTAGATGTGTGTGGATGTAACCAAGATGAGAAAGAAAGAGAGATAGGTAGTATGTTTGAGGAAAGGAACCTGGATGTTTTGGCTATGAGCGAAACGAAGCGCAAGGGTAAAAGGGAAGAGTGGTTTGGGAATGTCTTGGGAGTAAAGTCAGGTTGGTGAGAGGATAAGAGCAAAGGAAGGAGTAGCACTACTCTTGAAGCAGGAATTGTGGGAGTATGTGATAGAGTGTAAGAAAGTAAACTCTGGGTTGATATTGGTAAAACTGAAAGTGGATGGAGAGAGATAGGTGATTATTGGTGCCTATGCACCTGGTCATGAGAAGAAAGATCATGAGAGGCAAGTGTTTAGGGAGCATTTGAGTGAGTGGGTTAGCAGCTTTGATGCATGACACCAGGTTATAGTGATGGGTGATTTGAATGCAATGGTGAGTAATGTGGCAGTTGAGAGAATAATTGGTGTGCATGGGGTGTTCAGTGTTGTAAATGGAAATGGTGAAGAGCTTGTAGAGTTGTGTGCTGAAGAAGGACTGGTGATTGGGAATACCTGGTTTAAAAAGGATATACATAAGTATACGTATGTAAGTAGGAGAGATGGCCAAAGAGCGTTATTGGATTATGTGTTAATTGATAGGCACGTGAGAGAAAGACTTTTGGATGTTAATGTGCTGAGAGGGGCAACTGGAGGGATGTCTGATCATCATCTTGTGGAGGCGAAGGTGAAGATTTGTAGAGGTTTACAGAAAAGAAGAGAGAATGTTGGGGTGAAGAGAGTGGTGAGAGTAAGTGAGCTTGGAAAGGAGACTTGTGTGAGGAAGTACCAGGAGAGATTGAGTGCAGAATGGAAAAATGTGAGAGCAAATGATGTAAGGGGAGTAGGGGAGGAATGGGGTGTATTTAGGAAAGCAGTGAATGCTTGTGCAAAAGATGCCTGTGGCATGAGAAAGGTGGGAGGTGGGCAGATTAGAAAGGGTAGTGAGTGGTGGGATGAAGAAGTAAGATTGTTAGTGAAAGAGAAGAGAGAGGCATTTGGACGATTTTTGAAGGGAAATAGTGCAAATGATTGGGAGATGTATAAAAGAAAGAGGCAGGAGGTCAAGAGAACGGTGCAAGAGGTGAAAAAGAGTGCAAATGAGAGTTGGGATGAGAGAGTATCGTTAAATTGTAGGGAGAATAAAAAGATGTTTTGGAAGGAGGTAAATACAGTGCGTAAGACAGGAGGACAAATGGGAACATCGGTGAAGGGGGCTAATGGGGAGGTGATAACAAGTAGTGGTGAAGTGGGGAGATGGAGTGAGTATTTTGAAGGTTTGGTGATAGAGTGGCAGATATAGGGTGTTTTGGTTGAGGTGGTGTGCGAAGTCAGAGGGTCAGGGAGAATGGTTTGGTAAATAGAGAAGAGATGGTGAAAGGTTTGTGGAAGATGAAAGCCGGCAAGGCGGTGAGTTTGGATGTTATTGCTGTGGAATTTATTAAAAAAGGGGGTGACTGTATTGTTGACTGGTTGGTAAGGTTATTTAATGTATGTATGATTCATGGTGAGGTGCCTGAGGATTGGCAGAATGCATGCATAGTGCCATTGTATAAAGGCAAAGGGGATAAGAGTGAGTGCTCAAATTACAGAGGTATAAGTTTGTTGAGTATTCCTGGTAAATTATATGGGAGGGTATTGATTGAGAGGGTGAAGGCATGTACAGAGCATCAGATTGGGGAAGAGCAGTGTGGTTTCAGAAGTGGTAGAGGATGTGTGGATCAGGTGTTTGCTTTGAAGAATGTACGTGAGAAATACTTAGAAAAGCAAATGGATTTGTATGTAGCATTTATGGATCTGGAGAAGGCATATGATATTTATTTATTTTGCTTTGTCGCTGTCTCCCGCGTTAAAGAGGTAGCACAAGGAAACAGACGAAAGAATTGCCCAACCCACCCACATACATATGTATATACATACACGTCCACACAAGCAAAAATACATACCTATACATCTCAACGTATACATATATATACACACACATGTACATTTATACATACGTACATAATTCATACTGTCTGCCTTTATTCATTCCCATTGCCACCCTGCCACACATGAAATAATAACCCTCTCCCCCTTATATTTTACTATTATATTTTACTTGAGGACTTTTAGATCATATGAACTGTATGTACAGTGACTGAAAATTAGATGCTCTTAAGATAATGCAATTAAGCACCAGCAAAAGAAAACCTGCAGTTGGATGTTAATGTGGCTTGTATTATTTAGTTAGACACATTGAAGGAGAGATGTAGCACTCGTAGCTTGTAATTAAAGGTTCTGTGGTACTGTGTGGTGTTATATATATTACTATTAAGAAATCGTACAGCTTGCTAAGCAGTTTCATCATTCAGCAATCTACATGATAGGAAGAGCATTTGTCTCTCCTCGACAGCCTATCTCACTAACATGAGATATATTTTTTAGGAATATGAGGGTAAGTATCTTCCAAGCATCAGTAATTCTGGTGAAGGAGCTCTAGCCTTCACTCGGGCAACCCTTAGTCATGATCATGGCTACTGGCTTCTTTTGGGCCTGCCGTTGGATAATCTGTTACTGCTACTTGGCTGTTGTTAACCTCCTGAATTCCAGCTTGACTTCCTAGGGATTGTACTCTTGTCAGTTTTTGCTGCTATCAGATTAGCTTTTTCTTTACCATGAATCGGTACAGCATCCCTTACCTGTCTTTCTATGTTTATTATTTAGTTTATTATAAGAAGAGTATTCCTATCTTTGTCTTGTTTAATTTTTTAAGATACTGTATTTTGTATGTACTTATGTATTTATAGGGATTTACATGTATTGTTTTATTTCAAGTGTTACTGTCTCTTAGAATGTCCATTTGTTTATTTAACCACCCATGTGCCCTAGTCTAGGCCATGCAATTATTTTTAAGTGGTGTATAGGTGGTAATATTGAAAGATTTATAGGTGGATGGAATATTTGTGCAACAAAAAGTTTGTCAGTGGTGTTTGAATACTATATAACAAATTAACAAGATGGATGGTTGTTGTTAGCATAATTAAGTCTCTCTCTCTCTCTCTCTCTCTCTCTCTCTCTCTCTCTCTCTCTCTCTCTCTCTCTCTCTCTCTCTCTCTCTCTCTCTCTCTCTCCTCTCTCTCTCTCTCATTTATTCTCTTTCCCATGTTTTATTTTTCAGGTCCTTTTTTAGGAGATTAGGAATGTATGGGCTAGAGATAGGATTTAGAATGGTATCATTGTAGTTTAAGTGGCTGTTTGCTGCTTGATGACTAAGGCACTTGATGGAAAACCATTCTTACCCTGGCTATTTCCAAAGGCCTCTAAGACCCTTTTTACCAAGGAGCATATAATATCTGGGCAGATGCCTTTTTGAGGTCATTCATAATGTCAGCAGAAATATCATTAGGGAAGGATGCTTTCAATTGGTATAAGTGGATCTCTTTGTCACTAGAACCAGTGTATTCCTTTTGACATGTTCCTCTAGTTTTAGATATAAAGGCAGTTGCAATATTTATTTCATCCATGCATTGGAATGATGGGATCCTAATTTATCTTTTCCCCTCGCTTTTCATTTTCGAGAAAAAGTTATTCTTGACAGCTGTTTTCTAAAGTTTAGTAACATCGATAGCCCCAGGTGGATTAAGCAACTTTGGCAACCTTCAGCTGTGCAGTGCTCTCCAAATGGACCATTAGGTTCTAGAGCATATCAGTTTTTTGCTTGACATTGATCACTTAAGTTTAATATCCTGAAATTAGCATGCAAGAAATTTCACAAAAACTTCTGCAGGCAAAGTTTTAGGGAATTCCTAGCAAATGACCTCTAACTTAACATTTACGCTTGCGTAAAAAAAGTGCCAATTGATCTGGAAAATTTTCAGTCTTTCCATGAGGAATCAGATGTCCAAGACATGACTGAATCCTTATGGATTGAGTTCTTGTCATGCCTATATTTTGACAAGAACAAAGATAGTAACATTGTGTCCTCGTATAAGAGTGCTCCTTAAGAATCACTGTATCAGGGTTTTGGAATTGATTTGATGGGCCCAAATTGGGAGAATGTTCTCTGCTTTTTCTTTCTTGGGAGACCAATTGTTGTTTCACTTTAACCAAGTTGAGAGCTTTTAGAAGTGTTAGGTCTTTTGCAATTTAAATCTTTTCCTGGCTGTTTACCTTTTCAGTATTTTCCTTTGAAAACTCGTTTTCCTTTTAGCCTTATGCTCTGAGAGGGAAGATGGTAGATTAATGAAAATCTCCAGGGTGATGGTAAACCCAAACCGTAGATTTTTGTCTGAGAATGAGGTTTTAGCCATATTGTCATCTCATGGAAGGATATATCTAGAGACCATCATGCATATCTTTGGAACCTTTTAAACTTCACTTAAGATTATTGAAGGAACCATTTATTTATACATCCTGGAACCTTGTAACCCCTCTCAGTATGGAATACCTCTCTGTGGATTTAAGAACCCATTTGAGTAGCTCAACCATGGCATATGATGTGAGGGAGGTAGCACCTAGCCTCCCTTAGAAACCTTTCATTTGAGGAGATGATTTTTTTTTTTCACCTGTCTAATGATTACTAATTTGACATTGTAGACGTATTCTGTTTGGCTATGGGGGTTCCTCCTTCAAGAGAAGCAGATTCCAGTGAGCTTTTCAATCACCAGTAAAGGTTTTATTGTTGCTTTGGGTTTAGTCTTAACTGAAAGTTTTCTGTGAACCCTCTTCCTTCATGTAGGTATGGTCTCTTACTCACAGGACAGACCATAATGGAGAGAAATGTAGGTTTTGAGAGTAAAGAATCTTTTTTTTTCTCCAAGGATTTGTTCCATGACCATTTATCCTGCTTTTCTTTTTATTTCTTTCCTGTGACTGCCTCTTGGGTTGGCTCCTATAATCCATAGATGATGAACTTTGATAGGTAGATGACATCAACCTGGTTGTGGTTTTTTAATTGGTTGAGAGTGGGCCCAGAATAAGCAAGCCACTAGATCAAAAATAAGTGGTTGATAAATGGTGAGTGAGGGTTATTATTTCCTAACCAGATTTATTGAGGGTTAGAAGATGACCTTTATATTCTGAGAGAATATATCTCATTCTCATGGGACACCATCTCAGAGAGAAAAAGTTTTTCAGTTTTCAAAACATGTTATTTTATAGCACAGTGAAAATTGTAAGTAACCTATGTTACCATTTTTTTTAGGTCTCATAATTACTGGTCTTTTGTCAGAATTTGCAGATTAGTTCAGTGACATTTCACATGTATTATTATGCTCAATATTTCACAAAGGATCTTCAGTATGTGATTTCTCAATGATCATCTTTTTTCTACCAAAGTGCCTGTGCAAAGGTGGTTCAGGAAATAACAAGTGTAGTGTATAAGGCCTGAGTTTAGTATAATGGCTTGGGGACCAAAGAGTTAATGAGGAACAGTGCATCAGCAGTACTTAAACATTATATTACTGCAATCATCTGGGCTCTGTAAACACAAAGTTTTTCCTGCAAGTTGCCATCCAACGCACAACATTCTTGTGACAATGGCAGCTCAGACACAGACACCTGAAGCAAATGATAGTCCTTCCAGGCGCATTGTTACCAAAACTGTGAAAACCATCGTGCCTGCAGCTGAGGAATGTGCATACACACAGTTTTACTGGTAAGTCCTATATGAAGTCAGAATTGTGGGAATGATTTGCATGACAAGATGAGGTGAAATGTGAAATCAAGACTATTAGACGTGATTTGCATGACAGGATGCTGTGAAGCTTAATGGGACAAAGAGTGTGATGTGATATTTTTGGTGAGGTTTTCTCATCTCATGCTTGCTTACCTAGTAACTGAGGACTGGTGCATGATTTTTTTTCCAGTGATATTATGCAGGACTGTACTGTTTTTTGTTCTTTTACATTCTTTATAGGTAGGATTTTCCTAGGATATTTTGTTTAGGCAGGTGAAGAGGAAATTGAAGATTATTTTAAAGAAAATAGAACTTCAATTGTTTGCACCAAGTTTAGGGGATGCATTTTTTTGATAAGGCAAAAAATGCAAATGCTATACTTTCAGTTCGATGAAAATTGCACGAGTTTCTTTATTTTCATAGAATAAACAGGCAGTGGAATTGGAAAGCCATGGTAAATTTTACAAAAACCTGTGAAACTCTGTGCAACAATGTATGCAAGAAGTCATTTAATTGATTTACCTGATAAATGACTTTCTTGCAACAGCAAACCTGCAAGCGGAAGAAAAGGGCTACATGAGCTGTTATAAACACACGTGGTGGGTACACAGTGACCCAAAACAGGTGAGTACCGCAAAACTTTACAAATTCATAATTCATGCAAAGGACTTATAGATTAGCAGAATTTATGAATTTGGATGAGTATTGTCTCAACATGAATTCTTTTTATATTAAAGGATGGCTTTTTAAGACAATTAAAACTCATTAGATAACAGAGTTGGCTAGTTTTCATGAAAACAAGTTTCTCTCACTGCACCCAGAAAAGCATAAATAAGTGGATGATATAGCTATGCTTAATGTTCAGCAAATATTTCAGCTACTCACAGTTTCCACTTCTGTAGTAGTGATGGCTCAGTAGCAGCAGTTAGAAAAGCATTTAGAAATTACTCAAATTGGCTAGGATATCATATAAATGAATCAGGTATATTTTGGTAGCATAATGAAATAAGACTATGTAAAACAATATACCTCTGCATTGACACAGGTGAGAAAGTGTAAGTAAGAATAAGAATTAGAAGATCCTGATAGGGAGAAGATTGGAGGCTATAAAGACAGTAGTAATTCAGCAGGCAATTCCTGGAGGATAGTTTGTAGTTTTACAGTGTCTTCTATAATACCAGATGGTGTTGCAAAGGGAATAGGATCAAACTATACCAAGCTGAAATTCTGTAGAAACATAGATTGAAATGTAGAGTTTCAGTCAGAGTAAGAAACAGTCCTAGAAGAGTTTTTTGAGGTTTATGAGGGAATCACCAGATGTGCTGAAGAAAGCCAGTTGAAGAAAGACAAGATTCAGCAGATGTCAAAAGCCCAAGAAATTTAGTTATTAACTCTGAAGGTTATACTGATATACTGGCACAGCTACTAGGCAACACTTGGAGACAAGAAATTAGTATTGTACAATAAGGGAAGAAGGGCAGAGAAATTCGAAAAAATAGGAAATTGAATATAGACAAAGTTTATGAAAATCCTAAACTGTTTCATTGATGTATTATGAATGAAATGTCAGTAGAAAAACAGAAAATGTGAATAAGTTGTAGGGATCAAAGGAAAGAATTGTCAAAGCAGAAGAAATTTTGAGAAGCTTGACCATAATTTCTAAAGTATATTCACAGCGGAGGACACATTACTGCCAACTTTAATTAGACATGATGGGGAGAGACAATAGAAAGCCATGAGACAGACTTTTAGATAGAAAGGCTTATGCAGAATCTACAGTGCCTGCCAATAAAGTTGGCACAAGGGGACTGGTGCATCCATCAAGGATAAACATAAAATGAAATAATGAAAACGGTATTCACCAAATAGTACTTTATTGGTTTTCTTTTCCTCTTTGATACTTTGTGAAATGACCAGGAAATATATCAACAATGTTCTAAAGCTTTTAGGGTCTATCTTTGCCCAAATTTCATGAATGGCCACCTCCAACTTAGGTAACAACGAAGTATCCCAGTTACTTAATTTCATTTTCATAAGTACCCACAAGTTTCCTACTGGATGCAAATCAGATGAATTCCTGTGCTAGTCACTAGAAAACTCCAGTGTACAGTCTTACGCCAACTAGAAAACTCCAATGTGCAGTCTTACGCCAACTAGAAAACTCCAGTGTACAGTCTTACGCCAACTAGAAAACTCCAGTGTACAGTCTTACGCCAACTAGAAAACTCCAGTGTACAGTCTTACGCCAACTAGAAAACTCCAGTGTACAGTCTTACGCCAACTAGAAAACTCCAGTGTACAGTCTTACGCCAACTAGAAAACTCCAGTGTACAGTCTTACGCCAACTAGAAAACTCCAGTGTACAGTCTTACGCCAACTAGAAAACTCCAGTGTACAGTCTTACGCCAACTAGAAAACTCCAGTGTACAGTCTTACGCCAACTAGAAAACTCCAGTGTACAGTCTTACGCCAACTAGAAAACTCCAGTGTACAGTCTTACGCCAACTAGAAAACTCCAGTGTACAGTCTTACGCCAACTAGAAAACTCCAGTGTACAGTCTTACGCCAACTAGAAAACTCCAGTGTACAGTCTTACGCCAACTAGAAAACTCCAGTGTACAGTCTTACGCCAACTAGAAAACTCCAGTGTACAGTCTTACGCCAACTAGAAAACTCCAGTGTACAGTCTTACGCCAACTAGAAAACTCCAGTGTACAGTCTTACGCCAACTAGAAAACTCCAGTGTACAGTCTTACGCCAACTAGAAAACTCCAGTGTACAGTCTTACGCCAACTAGAAAACTCCAGTGTACAGTCTTACGCCAACTAGAAAACTCCAGTGTACAGTCTTACGCCAACTAGAAAACTCCAGTGTACAGTCTTACGCCAACTAGAAAACTCCAGTGTACAGTCTTACGCCAACTAGAAAACTCCAGTGTACAGTCTTACGCCAACTAGAAAACTCCAGTGTACAGTCTTACGCCAACTAGAAAACTCCAGTGTACAGTCTTACGCCAACTAGAAAACTCCAGTGTACAGTCTTACGCCAACTAGAAAACTCCAGTGTACAGTCTTACGCCAACTAGAAAACTCCAGTGTACAGTCTTACGCCAACTAGAAAACTCCAGTGTACAGTCTTACGCCAACTAGAAAACTCCAGTGTACAGTCTTACGCCAACTAGAAAACTCCAGTGTACAGTCTTACGCCAACTAGAAAACTCCAGTGTACAGTCTTACGCCAACTAGAAAACTCCAGTGTACAGTCTTACGCCAACTAGAAAACTCCAGTGTACAGTCTTACGCCAACTAGAAAACTCCAGTGTACAGTCTTACGCCAACTAGAAAACTCCAGTGTACAGTCTTACGCCAACTAGAAAACTCCAGTGTACAGTCTTACGCCAACTAGAAAACTCCAGTGTACAGTCTTACGCCAACTAGAAAACTCCAGTGTACAGTCTTACGCCAACTAGAAAACTCCAGTGTACAGTCTTACGCCAACTAGAAAACTCCAGTGTACAGTCTTACGCCAACTAGAAAACTCCAGTGTACAGTCTTACGCCAACTAGAAAACTCCAGTGTACAGTCTTACGCCAACTAGAAAACTCCAGTGTACAGTCTTACGCCAACTAGAAAACTCCAGTGTACAGTCTTACGCCAACTAGAAAACTCCAGTGTACAGTCTTACGCCAACTAGAAAACTCCAGTGTACAGTCTTACGCCAACTAGAAAACTCCAGTGTACAGTCTTACGCCAACTAGAAAACTCCAGTGTACAGTCTTACGCCAACTAGAAAACTCCAGTGTACAGTCTTACGCCAACTAGAAAACTCCAGTGTACAGTCTTACGCCAACTAGAAAACTCCAGTGTACAGTCTTACGCCAACTAGAAAACTCCAGTGTACAGTCTTACGCCAACTAGAAAACTCCAGTGTACAGTCTTACGCCAACTAGAAAACTCCAGTGTACAGTCTTACGCCAACTAGAAAACTCCAGTGTACAGTCTTACGCCAACTAGAAAACTCCAGTGTACAGTCTTACGCCAACTAGAAAACTCCAGTGTACAGTCTTACGCCAACTAGAAAACTCCAGTGTACAGTCTTACGCCAACTAGAAAACTCCAGTGTACAGTCTTACGCCAACTAGAAAACTCCAGTGTACAGTCTTACGCCAACTAGAAAACTCCAGTGTACAGTCTTACGCCAACTAGAAAACTCCAGTGTACAGTCTTACGCCAACTAGAAAACTCCAGTGTACAGTCTTACGCCAACTAGAAAACTCCAGTGTACAGTCTTACGCCAACTAGAAAACTCCAGTGTACAGTCTTACGCCAACTAGAAAACTCCAGTGTACAGTCTTACGCCAACTAGAAAACTCCAGTGTACAGTCTTACGCCAACTAGAAAACTCCAGTGTACAGTCTTACGCCAACTAGAAAACTCCAGTGTACAGTCTTACGCCAACTAGAAAACTCCAGTGTACAGTCTTACGCCAACTAGAAAACTCCAGTGTACAGTCTTACGCCAACTAGAAAACTCCAGTGTACAGTCTTACGCCAACTAGAAAACTCCAGTGTACAGTCTTACGCCAACTAGAAAACTCCAGTGTACAGTCTTACGCCAACTAGAAAACTCCAGTGTACAGTCTTACGCCAACTAGAAAACTCCAGTGTACAGTCTTACGCCAACTAGAAAACTCCAGTGTACAGTCTTACGCCAACTAGAAAACTCCAGTGTACAGTCTTACGCCAACTAGAAAACTCCAGTGTACAGTCTTACGCCAACTAGAAAACTCCAGTGTACAGTCTTACGCCAACTAGAAAACTCCAGTGTACAGTCTTACGCCAACTAGAAAACTCCAGTGTACAGTCTTACGCCAACTAGAAAACTCCAGTGTACAGTCTTACGCCAACTAGAAAACTCCAGTGTACAGTCTTACGCCAACTAGAAAACTCCAGTGTACAGTCTTACGCCAACTAGAAAACTCCAGTGTACAGTCTTACGCCAACTAGAAAACTCCAGTGTACAGTCTTACGCCAACTAGAAAACTCCAGTGTACAGTCTTACGCCAACTAGAAAACTCCAGTGTACAGTCTTACGCCAACTAGAAAACTCCAGTGTACAGTCTTACGCCAACTAGAAAACTCCAGTGTACAGTCTTACGCCAACTAGAAAACTCCAGTGTACAGTCTTACGCCAACTAGAAAACTCCAGTGTACAGTCTTACGCCAACTAGAAAACTCCAGTGTACAGTCTTACGCCAACTAGAAAACTCCAGTGTACAGTCTTACGCCAACTAGAAAACTCCAGTGTACAGTCTTACGCCAACTAGAAAACTCCAGTGTACAGTCTTACGCCAACTAGAAAACTCCAGTGTACAGTCTTACGCCAACTAGAAAACTCCAGTGTACAGTCTTACGCCAACTAGAAAACTCCAGTGTACAGTCTTACGCCAACTAGAAAACTCCAGTGTACAGTCTTACGCCAACTAGAAAACTCCAGTGTACAGTCTTACGCCAACTAGAAAACTCCAGTGTACAGTCTTACGCCAACTAGAAAACTCCAGTGTACAGTCTTACGCCAACTAGAAAACTCCAGTGTACAGTCTTACGCCAACTAGAAAACTCCAGTGTACAGTCTTACGCCAACTAGAAAACTCCAGTGTACAGTCTTACGCCAACTAGAAAACTCCAGTGTACAGTCTTACGCCAACTAGAAAACTCCAGTGTACAGTCTTACGCCAACTAGAAAACTCCAGTGTACAGTCTTACGCCAACTAGAAAACTCCAGTGTACAGTCTTACGCCAACTAGAAAACTCCAGTGTACAGTCTTACGCCAACTAGAAAACTCCAGTGTACAGTCTTACGCCAACTAGAAAACTCCAGTGTACAGTCTTACGCCAACTAGAAAACTCCAGTGTACAGTCTTACGCCAACTAGAAAACTCCAGTGTACAGTCTTACGCCAACTAGAAAACTCCAGTGTACAGTCTTACGCCAACTAGAAAACTCCAGTGTACAGTCTTACGCCAACTAGAAAACTCCAGTGTACAGTCTTACGCCAACTAGAAAACTCCAGTGTACAGTCTTACGCCAACTAGAAAACTCCAGTGTACAGTCTTACGCCAACTAGAAAACTCCAGTGTACAGTCTTACGCCAACTAGAAAACTCCAGTGTACAGTCTTAACTTCACTGGTGGACACCATCACTATTTTAGGTGGGGTACAGTGATTTTCTTTCAGTTACATTGGTGTGTCCTGTTCACACCAACTTCATTCGGCAGGCACTATATATGTGTGCAAAGAGCATGTCTCAGATGAAATCATGCCCATTTTAACAAAGAGATTGTAGAAACAGGCAATTTTAGTAACTATATAGGAACTCACTGAAAGGTATCAGTGCCAAGGAAGCAGAAGAGAGCAAATGTCAGGCAAATTTTAAGAAAAGTGGTAGGAAATGCACAATGACTTTCAGGATTGTATTACTGACAAGCATAGTCTGTGAGACACTTGCAAAAGGTAATCAGAAAGCAAATGTATGAATACTTGCAAAGAAGGAACTATCTACATGAGAGGTAGCAAAGATTTAGAGGTGCAACATCATATTCAATTAATCACCTGGGCTTTTCTTATGGAATAATTACTAACCTTGCAAGAAAAAGATGGATAGGCAAGCTGTGGGCACAAGAATTTGAAAACTGGATGTTTTTAGATCATGGATATTCAGATTGGAGATCTTTTGTACTCCCACTGTAAATCAAGAATTTCAGAGATTCGGATTATTATATGTTTTTTCATACTTGTTTACTGTTTCCCTTGTTTATGACATAGCAACAGGAACAGTTGAAGAAATGGCTTCATTCATTCGCAATCGCTCTCTGGCTGTCATGTGTAATGCAACCCACAGCCCCCTATCCACAGCCAGGCCTCATAGTCATTTCTTTGGTTTTCCCTGACCATATTATTTACCCTGGTTCAGTCCATTGACAGTACATAGTTCAACTATTTATATGGTAGGTATCCATACTTCAAATAATTTCATGTATTTAGAGTAGGATAATGGATGCTGAATTTTCCTCAGTTCAAGTTACTGACCATCTCTTCACCTTTGAATATCAAAGATCCAACACCATTGCTTAGAACATTAATTGAAGACCTCTGTTTTAATGATAATCTGTCGTTGAATCTGTTGTTGGACAGGCAGGGCAAAGTGAAAGTGTCAGCCTGTTATCTTTTCCAGGTTCTGATCATTTTATTTGCCTTGCCTTATACTTGATATCAGTACTATCTGTATACCCTCGGGAATGATTCGTCAGTTTTCATACAAGGTCCCTCTTTACTACAGGGTGAATAGAGCCAGTTAGGTCGAGGAAACTTGTCTAAGGGTTTCTCTCAGGAATTTGAACCCAGTTCCTCTCCTTCATGAGAAGAACCTGTTACCTCCTATGGCTTCTTCATGATTATGATGACATACTAATGAGTAAGGTGCTGATTGGTTTTACAATGAAAAATTTAGATTATGACACCATTTCTAGAATACCTCAACAAATGCTGCTTGCTTATACAATATATTGGGATGCAGATCTGTATGTTACATTTGCCTGTGGGTCATAGAGGATGATGGATGAGGTCATGTATGTATAAGGAAGTCATCTTGAGATGCATAGCTTAAAAAAGTAATTTGTTGGCTTTACTTTCCTGTGGGATCATTTATGGTTAATTCCTGCAACCAGATTCGTATTGCAGTCCATTTTGCAGTCTCAGACTCTATGTCAAACTCTGCATTTTCCTGTGGATATGCTAAATCTTAGTTTTCTTGTATTGTATCTCCCTTACTTCTTTATTCCTTTGTCTTTCTCTTTTTTGCTTGTAGTGTCCTTACATGTGTGTTTTATAAAGTTCTCATTCTTATTTCACTTTTCCTCCTTTTAGGTTTCTTACTTCTACATGGATATTTTTGTCGTTTTTGCATGTTACTATCCTTCATGTATACCATAGGATTAGATTTTTACACATAGTATAATCAGATGGTGATATAGTGTCAAATTCTGTAGTGTCCTGCAGACATGCTTCACCTCAGTTTCTTTGTACAGTTTTTGACATTGAAGGCTCTATTCATGGACAAAAGTTCACATCAAGACTAGGTCTTAAATAAAGTAAGAAAAGTGTTAAGGAGAGTTAGAAATTAGAGAAAAAACAATATTTTAAGCATTTTGGAAGAAATTGAAGATCTAGTTCACCCTTACTAATGCATTTTGCTGTCTTTTTGTACTCTGCTTGTGCCATCCTCCATGTGTGTCTTTCTTAAAAATCACTCATTTCACATTTTTTTCATCTTTCTTTTATAGTTCACATATTTTTCATCATTCTTTTATAGTACACTTTTCTTTTATTGCCTCTACATGCGCCATCCTCCTTTTTTAAGTTAAGCTCTCATTCTCATTATTCATTTTGTAGTGCTGCCTCATTGTTACTCTTTCACTGCTGTATACCAAGGACTACATGCAGAATTCTTCAAGTTCCCCTCCACAATGGAATGCTTAAGTGTAGGGATGGTCTGTGCTGTAATTATGGATTATGAGGAAGGATCTACAGTGATTGACTGGTTTTGATTGCAAATAGACACATTGTAATGTGCAGGCATATGGGAAAAAAATTCTAAAGTTTTTTTATTCTAACTTGGAGAATGTAGAAAATAGTTATCCTTTTATAAAGGGCTCATAATTTATCATTATGTTATCTGCCATCAGAAACCTAGTTTGTCATCTCTCTTTGAATATTCCTAATTTCCATGACATTTTTAACTGCATGTTCTTCCAGTCTTTGGTTGTAGGGCAACAGTCATCTGGGTAATGTGAAAATGGAGTCTTTATGAATCCTAAACTTTGTGATCACTTACTATAGATTATTGAATTTGGATAATACTTGTTAAGATTACTTGTTTCAGTGATTCTTTGTTCATGTTCAGAGATGCTGGTGCTTCATGCATTTGAACATGTGCTTAGGATATCAGTTGTATCAAAAAAAAGTTTGCCTTGGAACAAGAAAATTAGGAGAGGCCTGTTCTGTCTGAGATATGATAAGGCAATATTCCAGTGATGCTGTGTGGTTTATCTACCATCTTCTCTAAAGGCAGCATCACCATGGATGAAGCATTGGTTTCGAGTCATTCCTCTGCAGTCAAACAGCCACATCATAAGTCCAAAGATCTGATTTGATTTATCTTGATGGTTGCTTAAGACTCATTTCCCGCAGTCAGCTTCACCTATCACCATATCTGTGGTTGGTGTCATAATTTTGTGTTTATTTTCTCCTACATATAATGTCATCTGTTCGACCATCTCATTCACAATTGGCTGTCTTTTTTATTGTGTGTGCTTATTTTGGGTTTGAGAAGGTAGTAGAGTATGTTTGCTTCTTTCATTTGATGTCTAGTATGTGTGAATATCCCACACCATTATTATGGTGGACTTAATATTTTCTTCCTTGTTTTTGATTGTTGTCATGCATTTTTTTTTGTGTTTGCGTATATGTGTTTTCTTCGTTTAGTGAATCATGTTTGATAGTGTATTTTTTTTCATTTTTAATACTTTGAACCTTTTCTCCTGTCGGACAGTAAACATTGAGTACAATCATAGCACCATATCCTGGCAGATTTGGCTATGTGCAATGAAAGTGTTGGCCTCCTTTATCCAGTATTTTTGTTTTAGTACTTGCTTTATGTGTATAAGGCAAGTGTAAATACTCGATGCCTGCTTTGTTGGAAGGACTTGCTGTGACAGTATTCATGCTACCAGTGAAACAATGGGGCTTTCCTTGTTATATATGGTGGATAGATTGTTAGAAAAGGATGTCTGAAGCAAATTTGCTCAAAGTGAAATTTTTTTCCAAGCAGAAAAAGGGATTACATTTCATGCTCCCTCACCCAGACCTTTTGTTTCTGGCTTTGCCTTATGATAGAATAAAGCATTAAAATTACTGCATGTACTATACATATAAGGCATATAAAATCAATGAGAAATTATTTCAATTAATAATACTTATTAATACAGGCTGGTGTTTTTAACAAGAAGAGTAGGTTGTATAGGGTAAGTGTAGAGTACATTTAGCTAAAGGATGGTGTAGGGAGGAGGTGGTATTAGGTTGTGATAGTCATCAGCAGGTAGCAAGTGTTGCCTCATGTAGAGAAGGTACACTGCCATTGACTTTTGATTTTGATCTTTCACACATCTAGCCAACATTGTTTCAACTTTTTCTATTTGTGGATTCTTTACTCTGGCTGAGGATGAGTTAACTGAATCACAGAGCTTCTGATTTTCTTAGTGTTACTCCTGATTGACTGTATGCTGGACCCAATGTTCTATGATTATCCAAGTGCTGAGGCTGCATCAAAATTTTCAAGTCTGCTAATTACTTTCAGCTATATTTCAAAGGTGAACAGTTATAGGACAACCTTGCGTATTTGCTATCATCCAGGGCTCTGTCACTAAGCACTGCAAACAAATTTCAAAATTCAGAATTTTTTCATGAATTATGTTCACTGAATTATGTTAGATTTGTAATAATTTTAAACCTTACGAAGTAGTTACACAGTTTATAAAAAAGAATCATGAAATACGGTACCATATGCTCTGTGAGGAAGACCACATCAGGCACAGAAGAGACCCATGGCCAAATATCACTGTACTTATGAAATGAATTCAAAATTTTTTCATTCTTATTCCTATAAAACAGTACACACTCTTCATCCACAAATGTAATATACTTAAAACTACTATGTATGTATTTACACATTGGACTTTATGCACTTATGCTGTGGTAGACTTAATATGTGCTGGATTACACTTAATGCTAATGTGCACGTAAGCTGTAGCACTTTACAGCAAGTACCTTATACTGGCCTCACTAAAGACATTTTGCTGTACCACATGATCTAGCCACCACGTAGGATCTTGTTTCACAGTTTGCTTTTTTTTTTCCTTTTACCACAAAACTTTGGTATTTCATTAAAAACTAAAACAGTGAATTATTGAATTTTTCTGAATTCTGAACAGAGAATTAGCAGAGGTTTAGTGTGCTTTGGCTTTCAGTTGTATTAGCACTTGTATGACATTTTAGGGTGCTATATCATCAACAGAGATAATCAGTGAAGTCCATAAATACTCTATGGCTTCACACAGTAACGATCATTTGGTCACCATTGTCAGTAAGTTACACTTCTTGTGTTTCATAGTTATACACCCCAAAGAGAAATTTTATATTGTATTTTAACATTATATTGTTTACTGCATTTCATTCATTATTCTCTGACAATTACTGATTTAACAAGCCATTACAGTATATTGTACTGTTTTTATCACTTGTAGACTCTTTTGGAAGATATGGTAATGTTTCTTTGTTTTATTTTTTTTATCACTCATGATTATCACTAATAGACTAGCATATGTTTAATGTATACTCTTTTGGAAGTTATGGTAATGTCTCATTGTTGTCTGTTTGAAGAAATTGTTATTATTCTCTCAAATTAGATGTGAAGAATTTTGTGTTTTAGACAAAACTGATGCATTATACAGTCCATATAAGTAATTCAGCTTTATAAATAAGAACTACATGGTAACTTGTGTTGTTAGGTCACTTTAAACAATCCATAAAAGTAATCAAGTTTTATAGATAAGAACCACTTGGTAACTTGTGTTGATTTGCCATGTTTCTGGTGAATCATTTTGATACCAAAGCTTGAATTTTTTCTTATGCATCTTTATTACCAATTTACCCATTTGGTATGCACATGATTTTATTGGTTTCTCCAGTGCACAAGAAACTGCAACTTTTTTTTATTTATTAGAAGTGCACAAAGCTAAGAAAACCAGTAAATTTTTTCTAATGAATTAAGGCTGTCATACCTAGTTTAGGAAAATACAGTATTTACCAAATCATAAGTTGCACAAAAATATGAAAACTTATGTTTTCTTATAAAGTACGAGTTATATCTAGTTTCTGAAGTACATTTTTTACTGGATTAGTGAATCCTAAGCACAGGCAACAGGTGTGTAGTATTGCACACCTTGGGTGAAAGTGGAGCAGTGGGTGCCAAAGATGTGGCAAATCCCAAGAGAAGATGTGCTGTTGTCAACCATGATCAGTAGCAGGTTACTGAGACCTCCAGACAGTTCTTGGGGCTCAGCTAACTGAACTTACAATGTGTACAAAATTCAGCTTGTTGGAAATAAAGTGTGTAGATTGACTCCAGAAATGCTCTCTTGTGTGACTACAATTGACACTCACAGCACTTAAAGGGTTAAAGTGTAAAGTTTTTTATTCTTTGGTGTTTACACATTATAAATGAAGTTTTTCAAAATATTTGTAGTGGATGCAACCGCAGATGAATTTCTCAAGGAAGGGGGTGAGAGTGATGTTGATTGACTAGTCAGAAATTTCTTGATTGGTTAGTCAGGATTCTCATTGTATGTATGGCCCAAGGGGAGATGTCTGACAAATGGCAGAATGCCATCATTTAAAGCAAGGGAGATGAAAGTTAATGTTTGAATTACTAAGGTTTTAGTCCTCTGAAAAGAAAGTACCTGCTAAGTTTTAGAGGAAAGTGGTAATTAAGAGGGTAGTGGCATGCAAAGAGCATAGACTAGGGATGAGCAATATGGCCTAAGGAGTGGTAGAAAATGTGTCGACCAGGTGTTTGTTTTGAAGACTTTGTGTAAGAAGCACTTTGAGAAAGAATAGGATTTGTATGTGGTATTTTGGGACCTGGAGAAAGTGATAGGGTTGACAGAGAGGCCTTGTGAAAGGTACTGTGAGTATATGATGTTGAAGAAAAGGTACTAGATGCAGTGATACAGTAAGTTTTGATTGGGAGAGTAAGGCACGTAATAAGGGAGAAGGGTGAGTGCTTCTGGGTGAAAGTGGCTCAGCAGCAAGGATATGTGATGTTGCTATGGCTTTGTAATATGCCCATGAATATGGTAATTAGGGAAATGAATGCAAGAGTCTTGGAGAGAAGGGTAGGTCTAAGATGTGCTGTAGACAGAGGGGCCTGGGATTTAAGTCAGTTACTGTTTGTAGATGACATGCCTCTGGTGCCAAACTCGAGAGAGAAACTTCAGAAACTGTTGCCCATATTTGGGAGAGTATGTGAAAGGAGGAAGTTGAGAGCTAATATGAATAAAAGTGAGGCAATGAAGTTTAGCAGGTTGGCAGAAGGATGAGACAGGTTGGTTTGAATAGGGAGAACCAGGAGATAGGCTGAAAGTGGTTCAGCATCAAGGGTGTGTGATGTCTCCATGGCTGTCTAATGTTTATGGATATGGTGATGAGGGAAATGTAAGAATGGACAGGGACAGGTCTCTGGTGTATTGTGGAAGGGGGGTCATGGAGTTGAGTCAGTTATTGTTTTTAGATACATGGCTCTGGTGACAGACTCAAGAGAGAAACTACAGAAACTGTTGTCCATATTTGGGAGAGCATGTTAAAGGAGGAAGTTGAGAGCAATGCGAATGAGAGTAAGGTGATGAAGTTTAGTAGGTTGGCAGAAGGGTGAGACAGGTTGGTTTGAATAGGGAGAACCTGGAGATATCAGGAAGTGGACATGGCAGCAGATGGGACTATGGGAAGTGAAGTAAATCATAGGGTGTGAAAGGGGTCAGAGGTCCTAGATGCATTGAGGAATGTGTGTGTGTGTGTGTGTGGAAGGAAAAGTCACTGTCTGTAAGAGTAAAGATGAGTATGCTTGATGGTTTACTAGTCCTGACAGTGTAGTAAGGATGTGAGTCATGTACCTTCACTGCAAATGAACAAAAGAGGATGGATGTGTGGGAAATGAAATGCCAGAGGACATTATGTGGTGTGAGTAGGATTGATCATGAGAGGAATGAAAGTGTAACAAAGATGTTTGGTCGTAACCAGAATGAGGTTGAGAGAACTGATCGGGTTGTGGTATAATTGTTTAGACACCTGGTGAGGATGAGTGAAAAGAGACTGTCTAAGAGGAAATACCTGTTTAAAGTGAAAGGAAGAAAGAGGAGGAGGAGACCAAGAGGGAGATGAAAAGGAGTGAAAGAGTCTTTTGATTTCTCAGGACCTGAACATTCTGGAGGATCAAAGATGTATATGAATTAGACTGATTTGGAGATATGTAGTATATAGGCTGATGACATGCTGTCTGTGGGTAGAACCAAGACGTAGGAAATGGCCAGAATGGCCATAGGAAAGCTACTTTGTGTTTCTTGGTGCATTTCAACATATGTTAAATACCTCGTTCCACATAGAATTCACCCAGCTCTGTCCCCTAGTGGAATTCCTTGTGGAAAGCAGCATTATAGGGTGGTGGAAGGGGCAAAAGTTCTGGGAGTGTTGAAAAATGTATGGAAGTCAAGAACGTTATCTTGGAAAGCAAAAATGGGTATGTTTGAAGGAATAGTGGTTCCAACAATGTTGTATGGTTGCGAGGCATGGGCTATGGATAGAGTTGTGCGCAGGAAATGAGATGTTTGAGGACAATATGTGGTGTGAGGTGGTTTGATCGAGTAAGTAATGTAAGGGTAAGGGAGATGTGTGGAAATAAAAAGAGTGTGGTTCAGAGAGCAGAAGAGGGTGTTTTGAAATGGTTTGGTCACATGGAGAGAATGAGTGAGGAAAGATTGACCAAGAGGATGTATGTGTCAGAGGTGGAGGGAACGAGGAGAAGTGGGAGACCAAATTAGAGGTGGAAAGATGGAGTGAAAAAGATTTTGAGTGATCAGGGCCTGAACATGCACGAGGGTGAAAGGCGTGCAAGGAATAGAGTGAATTGGAACGATGTGGTATACCGGGGTCGATGTGCTGTCAGTGGATTGAACCAGGGCATGTGGAGCATCTGGGGTAAACCATGGAAAGTTGTGTGGGGCCTGGATGTGGAAAGGGAGCTGTGGTTTCGGTGCATTATTACATGACAGCCAGAGACTGAATGTGAACGAATGGGGCCTTTGTTGTCTTTTCCTAGCGCTACCTCGCACACATGAGGCGGGAGGCGGTTGTTATTCCATGTGTGGCGAGGTAGCGATGGGAATGAATAAATGCAGACAGTATGAATTATGTACATGTGTATATATGTATATGTCTGTGTGTGTATATATATATGTATACACTGAGATGTATAGGTATGTATATTTGCATGTGTGGACATGTATGTATATACGTGTATGTGGGTGGGTTGGGCCATTCTTTCGTCTGTTTGCTTGCGCTACCTCGCTAACGCGGGAGACAGCGACAAAGCAAAATAAATAAATAAATATATAAATATATCCCTGGGGATAGGGGAGAAAGAATACTTCCCACGTATTCCCTGCGTGTCGTAGAAGGCGACTAAAAGGGGAGGGAGCGGGGGGCTGGAAATCCTCCCCTCTCAATTTTTTTTTTTAATTTTCCAAAAGAAGGAACAGAGAAGGGGGCCAGGTGAGGATATTCCCTCAGTGGCCCAGTTCTCTGTTCTTAACGCTACCTCGCTAATGCGGGAAATGGCGAATAGTTTGAAAAAAAAAAAAAAAAAAAAAAAAAAAAAAAAAAAATATATATATATATATTATATAAAGATACACAGAGAGATATTAGATGTGGGAGCATTAGGTAGAAATAGTAGGTTGGAACATGGAGAAGGAACATTAGGTAGGTGCGTTAGGTAGTAGTTGGGAGGAACATTAGGTAGGAGCCTTTGGAAACACTGCAAGAGTTACCCTCTACCAGTGGCCTTTAAGGGTGAGGCACTAAAGCTAAGAAGTGGCTCTGGTGTTCATCAGTTATGGAGACTTGTCCTGGCCACCCCCTTGAGGTGGTTCTCAGAGTAAGATGAGGCATCAGAGATATAGGTAGATAGGTAGCACCCACCCCATTTTGAGGTTATGTAATGCAGAAGTCAATCTCGGCAAATGGATAACTTCCTGTAGGGACTCGGTGATCATAGACGTATGTATAATGTTGGGTGATTACAGATGTGTCTCCGTGCTTTTGCTCTGGCTAATGAAAGGGCTGGGAGGACATAGAGGGAAGTGGGTGTTGCCTCTGGGATGACTTACTGGTTACATGCTTAAGTACCTTTACACTGATTAGCATGATTCTAATAAGATCTTTGCCCAGGTACTCAAATAAGAGTAGGTTATGAGCTAACCTGAGTGAAATTAAGTTGACTAAAGTATAAGTCAACATACACCCATTTAGGTTGACTAAAGTATAAGTCGACATACACCCATTTCCCGTATGCACCTTTAAATAGAGGCTTTACTATTGTTGTACTTGTATATGTGAATGTATCCCATTTAGATAAATATGCATGCTGTTTTTATTTACAAACTGTTTATTCAGTTTTTGCTAAGAGAGAACTACTAGTGCTGTTAAGTGAACTGCTTTGTGAGAACATCAGACTATTATTCTCAGATATTGTAAGTTACTTGCTGAGTTGAAAACACACACACACACACACACACACACACACACACACACACACACACACACACACACACACACACACACACACACACATTCACGTATACACTGTTTTCTTTAACCATTAGAGATCCCAGGATTGTGGTTTGATTTTCTCATGACACAGTTCACTTGCTGATAATTAATTAGTTTTCTTACCACTCTAGTTCTCAAGTGTGGAGATTATTACACATTCACAGTGGATTTTATGATAGCACATTAGCATTTATATATTTTTTGTTTGTGCAGAGCAAATGTTATTTCTTTGCTTGGATGCTTTACTTGGTAATTGAAATGAAAATGTTTTTCAAAGTTTATAGCCATAATTGTTGTTTATGTTACAAGTATTGTGTGGTATTATGTACATTATTTTCATTCTGATTGATCTTCTGGTAATGCCTAAGAGTTACATTGATGACTATTGTATTTTTACCCGATCAGGATTTGGAACAGCATTTTCTTTTCTTTTTTTTATGTGCACCCAAAGAGAATAGTAAGAATGTCAGGAAATTTCCATTTGACTTTGGATAATACCTTTATAAACAATGACTGCCTAATTCACACTGATTTTTTTTCCTGCTCTATGTCTCTCTGTCTCTCTCTCTGTCTCTCTCTCTCTCTCTCTCTCTCTCTCTCTCTCTCTCTCTCTCTCTCTCTCTCTCTCTCTCTCTCTCTCTCTCTCTCTCCCTGTCTCTCTCTCTCTCTCTCTCTCTCTCTCTCTCTCTCTCTCTCTCTCTCTCTCTCTCTCTCTCTCTCTCTCTCTCTCTCTCTCCTGATTTTTGGACACTATAGGAGGTTTTTATGTGGATATTGTCCTCAACTTTCCTTCAAAATATTAATTCACACCAAGTCTTAGGATAAGGATAACTATGTCTCCAAGAGGAGGCATTAGGCTAAGGATAGCTATGTCTCCAAGATTGTTGATTGTATTAAGTTATTCCTCCTCCTCCTCCTTTTCCTCCACTTCCTCTTGCCTCTCCTACAATTAATGTAAGGTTTTACACCAGTTCTTCATTTTGGGGCTGTTTGACCTGAAACTGGGTAGGTCCAACTCAGCATGCCCATGCACCTTTTTTATGGTTATTTATTATTTCATTTTTAATGGGAGGTAAGTTTGGATGGAGAAAAACTGGAGGAAGTTAAGTGTTTTAGATATCTGGGAGTGGATTTGGCAGTAGATGGAACCATGAAAACGGAAGCGAGTCACAGGATGGGGAAGGGGGCAAAGGTTCTGGGAACGCTGAAGAATGTGTGGAAGGCAAGAACATTATCTTGGAAAACAAAATGGGTATGTTTGAAGTAATAGTGGTTCCAACAATGTTATATGGTTGTGAGGCATGGGCGATAGATAGGATTGTGCGGAGGAGGGTGGATGTGTTGGAAATGAGATGTTTGAGGACAATATGTGGTCAGAGGTGGAGGGAATGAGGAGCAGTGGGAGACCAAATTGGAGGTGGAAAGATGGAGTGAAAAAGATTTTGAGTGATCAGGGCCTGAACATGCAGGAGGGTGAAAGGCATGCAAGGAATAGAGTGAATTGGAATGATGTGGTATACCGGGGTCGACGTGCTGTCAATGGATTGAACCAGGGCATGTGAAGCGTCTGGGGTAAACCATGGAAAGTTCTGTGGTGCCTGGATGTGGAAAGGGAGCTGTGGTTTCAGTGCTTTATACGTGACAGCTAGACTAAGTGTGAATGAATGTGGCCTTTGTTGTCTTTTCCTAGCGCTACCTCATGCACATGCGGGGGGAGGGGGTTTTCATTCCATGTGTGGCTGGGTGGCGACGGGAATAAATAAGGGCAGACAGTGTGAATTATGTACATGTGTATATATGTATATATCTGTGTGTATATATATATGTATACGTTGAGATGTATAGATATGTATATGTGCTGTGTGTGGACGTGTATGTATATACATGTGTATGTGGGTGAGTTGGGCCATTCTTTTGTCTGTTTCCTTGCGCTACCTCACTAACGCGGGAGACAGCGACAAAGTATAATAAATAAATAAATAAATTATATATATATATATATATATATATATATATATATATATATATATATATATATATATATATATATATATGTTGGGGTGAAGAGGGTGGTGAGAGTAAGTGAGCTTGGGAAGGAGACCTGTGTGAGGAAGTACCAGGAGAGACTGAGTACAGAATGGAAAAAGGTGAGAACAATGGAAGTAAGGGGAGTGGGGGAGGAATGGGATGTATTTAGGGAATCAGTGATGGATTGCGCAAAAGATGCTTGTGGCATGAGAAGAGTGGGAGGTGGGTTGATTAGAAAGGGTAGTGAGTGGTGGGATGAAGAAGTAAGAGTATTAGTGAAAGAGAAGAGAGAGGCATTTGGATGATTTTTGCAGGGAAAAAATGCAATTGAGTGGGAGATGTATAAAAGAAAGAGACAGGAGGTCAAGAGAAAGGTGCAAGAGGTGAAAAAAAGGGCAAATGAGAGTTGGGGTGAGAGAGTATCATTAAATTTTAGGGAGAATAAAAAGATGTTCTGGAAGGAGGTAAATAAAGTGCGTAAGACAAGGGAGCAAATGGGAACTTCAGTGAAGGGCGCAAATGGGGAGGTGATAACAAGTAGTGGTGATGTGAGGAGATGGAGTGAGTATTTTGAAGGTTTGTTAAATGTGTTTGATGATAGAGTGGCAGATATAGGGTGTTTTGGTCGAGGTGGTGTGCAAAGTGAGAGGGTTAGGGAAAATGATTTGGTAAACAGAGAAGAGGTAGTGAAAGCTTTGCGGAAGATGAAAGCCGGCAAGGCAGCAGGTTTGGATGGTATTGCAGTGGAATTTATTAAAAAAGGGGGTGACTGTATTGTTGACTGGTTGGTAAGGTTATTTAATGTATGTATGACTCATGGTGAGGTGCCTGAGGATTGGCAGAATGCGTGCATAGTGCCATTGTACAAAGGCAAAGGAGATAAGAGTGAGTGCTCCCCTACCCCCTGGGGGTAGGGGAGAAAGAATACTTCCCACGTATTCCCTGCGTGTCGTAGAAGGCGACTAAAAGGGGAGGGAGCAGGGGGCTGGAAATCCTCCCCTCTCGTTTTTTTTTTTCAATTTTCCAAAGGAACATAGAAGGGGGCCAGGTGAGGATATTCCCTCGAAGGCCCAGTCCTCTGTTCTTAACGCTACCTCGCTATCGCGGGAAATGGCGAATAGTATGAAAAAAAAAAAAAAAAAGTTTGTTGAGTATTCCTGGTAAATTATATGGGAGGGTATTGATTGAGAGGGTGAAGGCATGTACAGAGCATCAGATTGGGGAAGAGCAGTGTGGTTTCAGAAGTGGTAGAGGATGTGTGGATCAGGTGTTTGCTTTGAAGAATGTATGTGAGAAATACTTAGAAAAGCAAATGGATTTGTATGTAGCATTTATGGATCTGGAGAAGGCATATGATAGAGTTGATAGAGATGCTCTGTGGAAGGTATTAAGAATATATGGTGTGGGAGGAAAGTTGTTAGAAGCAGTGAAAAGTTTTTATCGAGATGTAAGGCATGTGTACGTGTAGGAAGAGAGGAAAGTGATTGGTTCTCAGTGAATGTAGGTTTGCGGCAGGGGTGTGTGATGTCTCCATGGTTGTTTAATTTGTTTATGGATGGGGTTGTTAGGGAGGTAAATGCAAGAGTTTTGGAAAGAGGGGCAAGTATGAAGTCTGTTGGGGATGAGAGAGCTTGGGAAGTGAGTCAGTTGTTCGCTGATGATACAGCGCTGGTGGCTGATTCATGTGAGAAACTGCAGAAGCTGGTGACTGAGTTTGGTAAAGTGTGTGGAAGAAGAAAGTTAAGAGTAAATGTGAATAAGAGCAAGGTTATTAGGTACAGTAGGGTTGAGGGTCAAGTCAATTGGGAGGTGAGTTTGAATGGAGAAAAACTGGAGGAAGTGAAGTATTTTAGATATCTGGGAGTGGATCTGCCATTGTACAAAGGCAAAGGGGATAAAGATGAGTGTTATTAAGTACAGTAGGGTTGAGGGACAAGTTAATTGGGAGGTAAGTTTGAATGGAGAAAAACTGGAGGAAGTGAAAAGTTTTAGATATCTTGGAGTGGATTTGGCAGCGGATGGAACCATGGAAGCGGAAGTGAATCATAGGGTGGGGGAGGGGGTGAAAATTCTGGGGGCGTTGAAAAATGTATGGAAGTTGAGAACGTTATTTTGGAAAGCAAAAATGGATATGTCTGAAGGAATAGTGGTTCCAACAATGTTATATGGTTGCGAGGCAAGGGCTATAGATAGAGCTGTGTGGAGGATATATCTTTGCCTCCACAAGATAATGATCAGACATCCCTCCAGTTGCCTCTCTCAGCACATTAACATCCAAAAGTCTCTCTTTCATGTTTTTTGAGTATTTCTGGGAGATTATATGGGAGGGTATTGATTGAGAGGATCAAAGCATGTACAGAACATCAAACTGGGGAAGACCAGTGTGGTTTCACAAGTGGTAGAGGATGTGTGAATCAGGTGTTTGCTTTGAAGAATGTATGTGAGAAATTCTTAGAAAAACAAATGGATTTGTATGTAGCATTTATTTATCTGGAGAAGGCATATGATAGAGTTGATAGAGATGCTCTGTGGAAGGTATTAAGAGTATATGGTGTGGGAGGTAATTTGCTAGAAGCAGTGAAAAGTTTTTATCGAGGTTATAAGGCATGTGTATGAGTAGGAAGAGAGGAAAGTGATTGGTTCCCAGTGAATTTCTGTTTCCGGCAGGGTTGCGTGATGTCTCCATTGTTGTTTGATTTGTTTATGGATGAGGTTAGGGAGGTGAATATAAGAGTTTTGGAGAGAGGGGCAAGTATGCAGTCTGTTGTGGATGAGAGAGCTTGAGAAGTGAGTCAGTTGTTTGCTGATGATACAGCGCTGGTGGCTGATTCAGGTGAAAAACTGCAGAAGGTGGTGACTGAGTTTGGTAAAGTGTGTGAAAGAAGAAAGTTGAGAGTAAATGTGAATAAGAGCAAGGTTATTAGATTTAGGAGGGTTGAAGGACAAGTCATTTGGGAGGTAAGTTTGAGTGGAGAAAAACTGGAAGTGAAGTGTTTTAGATATCTGGTAGTGGATTTGGTAGCGGATGGAACCATGGAAGTGGAAGTGAGTCACAGGGTGGGGGAGGGGGCAAAAATTCTGGTAGCACAAAGAATGTGTGGAAGGCGAGAATGTTATCTTGGAGAGAAAAAATGGGTATGTTTGAAGGAATAGTGGTTCCAACAATGTTATATGGTTACGAGGCGTGGGCTATAGATAGAGTTGTGCGGAGGAGGGTGGATGTGTTGGAAATGAGAGTTTGAGGACAGTATGTGGTGTGAGGTGGTGTGATTGAATAAGTAATGAAAGGGCAAGAGAGATGTGTGGTAATAAATAGAGTGTGGTTGAGAGAGCAGAAGAAGGTGTATTGAAATGTTTTGGTCACATGGAGAGAATGAGTGAGGAAAGATTGACAAAGAGGATATATGTGTCATATATGGAGGGAATGAGGAGAAGTGGGAGACCAAATTGGAGGTGGAAGTATGGAGTGAGTAAGATTTTGAACAATTGAGGCCTGAACATGCAGGAGGGTGAAAGGCATGCAAGGAATAGAGTGAATTGGAATGATGTGGCATAAATAGATAAATATATATATTTATTTATTAATTCATATACTTTGTTGCTGTCTCCCACGTTAGTGAGGTAGCACAAGGGAGCAGATGAAAGAATGGCCTAACCCACCCACATACACACATGTGTACATACTCACCCACACACATGCATATACATACCTATACATTTCAACATATACATACAATTGGGAGGTGAGTTTGAATGGAGAAAAACTGGAGGAAGTGAAGTGTTTTAGATATCTGGGAGTGGATCTGTCAGCGGATGGAACCATGGAAGCGGAAGTGGATCATAGGGTGGGGGAGGGGGCGAAAATTTTGGGAGCCTTGAAAAATGTGTGGAAGTCGAGAACATTATCTCGGAAAGCAAAAATGGGTATGTTTGAGGGAATAGTGGTTCCAACAATGTTGTATGGTTGCGAGGCGTGGGCTATGGATAGAGATGTGCGCAGGAGGATGGATGTGCTGGAAATGAGATGTTTGAGGACAATGTGTGGTGTGAGGTGGTTTGATCGAGTAAGTAACGTAAGGGTAAGAGAGATGTGTGGAAATAAAAAGAGCGTGGTTGAGAGAGCAGAAGAGGGTGTTTTGAAATGGTTTGGGCACATGGAGAGAATGAGTGAGGAGAGATTGACCAAGAGGATATATGTGTCGGAGGTGGAGGGAACGAGGAGAAGAGGGAGACCAAATTGGAGGTGGAAAGATGGAGTGAAAAGGATTTTGTGTGATCGGGGCCTGAACATGCAGGAGGGTGAAAGGAGGGCAAGAAATAGGGTGAATTGGAGTCATGTGGTATACAGGGGTTGACGTGCTGTCAGTGGATTGAAGCAAGGCATGTGAAGCGTCTGGGGTAAACCATGGAAGGCTGTGTAGGTATGTATATTTGCGTGTGTGGACGTGTGTATGTACATGTGTATGGGGGGGGGTTGGGCCATTTCTTTCGTCTGTTTCCTTGCGCTACCTCGCAAACGCGGGAGACAGCGACAAAGTAAAAAAAAAAATACATACATATAAACATACATATACATACACAGACATATACATATATACACACGTACATATTCATACTTGCTGCCTTCATCCTCTCCTATTGCCACCCCGCCACACATGAAATGGCACCCCCTCCCCCCTCGTGCATGTGAGGTAGTGCTAGGAAAAGACAACAAAGACCGCATTGGTTCATACTCAGTCCCTAGCTGTCATGTGTGATGCACCGAAACCACAGCTCCCATTCCATATCCTGGTCCCACAAAACTTTCCATGGTTTATTTCAGACGCTTCACATGCCCTGGTTCAGTCATTGACAGCACATGGTATTCCACTTCGTTCCAATTCACTCTATTCCTTGCTCGCCTTTCACCCTCCTGTATGTTTAGGCCCCGACTGCTCAAAATCTTTTTCACTCCCTCCTCCCACTTCCAATTTGGTCTCCCACTTCTCTTTGTTCCCTCCACCTCTGACACATATATCCCCTTTGTCAATCTTTCCTCACTCATTCTGTCAATGTGTCCAAACCATTTCAATACACCCTCTTCTGCTCTCTCAACTATGCTCTTTTTATTACCACACATCTCTCTTACCCTTTCATTACTTACTCAATATAACCACCTCACACCACATATTGTCCTCAAACATCTCACTTTTACAACACATCCACCCCCTTCTGCACAGCCCTATCTATAGCCCATGCCTTGCAACCATATAACATTGTTGGAACCACTATTCCTTCAAACGTACCCATTTTTGCTCTGAGATAACGTTCTCACCTTCCACACATTCTTCAACGCTCCCAGAACCTTCACCCCCCTCCCCTACCCTGTGACTCACTTCCACTTCCATGGTTCCATCTGCTGCTAAGTCCACTCGCAGATATCTAAAACACTTCAATTCCTCCAGTTTTACTCCATTCAGACTTACCTCCCAATTAACTTGTCCCTCAACCCTACTGAACCTAATAACATTGCACATGATCTAGTATATGCAGAAAACCACAGGAAAATGAAACACTTTAAGTTCCCAAGTGCATTTTCATGTAATTATCACATCATTAGGGCAGATACAAGAATGAGATAGAAGGCGCAGAATTCAGTTGATATACATTGATATACAAAGAAGAGACGTAGCTAAGATGCCATTGGTCATGATGTCTTGTGTCTTACGGTATGGAAACAATTCCACACTGTCAGTGAAACAAGGAACTTTACAGTGCTTGCAATGTACTTGGGTAAAATGAATCGCTGCCATGTCGACTGTACACATACCTGCTACAGCCACCTGTCACAGAAAAGATGGACTCATCACTCCACAAGATACTTATGAACTTAGTTGTATCCTGTACTACATATTTCTTGCAAAAACTGACTTTTCTAGTGGTGCTTACAGATTATGAGTGGTTTAGGATGCAGCCTGCAGCTCCTGTACATAGGGCTTTGTGTAAGCAGCGCTGTATTGTTTAAAGTGACACATCACTGGGCAGTGTAGGGTTTTTTCTTTTGATTCATTTAAATTCAAGCATGGGTCTGCATCCACTTGATATTTAAGAACACTCAGAGTATGTGGAGAGTTTTTCTGGCCTTTCCAGGGCATATCACATGGGTTGGTGTTGTTATGGCATCACTGTCATTAATTTTCTTCGCTCATTGTTGTACTGATCTGAAGCTTCTTATGGTAATATTAGAAATTTCCTTGGCTTATTTTCTTTGTAAAATGCAACTATAGAAGCTATCTTTCTAATGTATGGTGAGTATTTCCAACCACAGTGGGTGGTAGATGTACAAAAAGGGGAAAAAGAAAAAAGTCTAGGGCAAAAGTAGGGAGCACAGCAAGGTGTTCCCACCTCCTACATCAGCTAAATTGCTGCTTAGGTAGGTTCATATGTTGTGCCATCACGTCATGTAGTTGCCACTGCTTGTTAAAGGGCAACCAACTTACTTCACTGGCATACATCAATACTATTTTAGGTTGGGTAAGGTGATTTGTGCCAATATAATTTTCATGTTTGCTTCATTGGCGGGCACTGTATATATATATATCAACTCAGGACCAGTTTCTGTGAAAGAACCCTGATGTTACCCAAGCCCTTTGTAAAGACTTATGCTCCCCAAGGCTGCACTAGTTCCAGTAGCAGGGAAATGTAGACTTCTTTAGAGGGAGAAGTTCTTTCATAAGACTCTACTGGCATTACAGCTCTTTCATGAGACTCTACTCCTAATGTTACAGCCTTATTCAAGGTGAATTTTTACCTGTATAACGTAGAGCAGGTCAGTCTAGTAACACATAGTAGCATGTTACATAGATGCATGGCAAAATTATTAAGTGAATTAAATTTCATGCAACAACAATGCCAGGTGTACAATACATCTCTGTTAATGGCATAATGTATGTACATCTTTGTGCAATCATATTATAATTCCCCCCCAAAATATGTTTCATTATTTATACATATTTAAGTATATTATATAGGTAAATCTGCATATAGTTCTACAATTAGATACATTTTTTTTGCTGCATAGGCAGTACAAAAATGATGTACTGTCCCTCAAGGCCATTTTAATGGTTATTGACTGAGTTACAGAAAGTGAGTGAATGGTGTGGAAACAGTCTGAATTGTAAGTAGTTACTTCTTAACTTGATATAACAGCATACCTAGGGGCACTGCTGGAGGCCTCCCCTGTCTTATACAGCATGTCAGTCTGTGGGTTACTGTGTAAAGCCATACAATAATGTATTCATAAATTTGTTTCATTCTCTTTGTCTCTGATATGTAACTCCCAAAACGACCTACAATTGCCTTTGCAAAAGGAAGAACCTTTGCAAAGGAAGAAGTCAAAATAGATGTTGAATAAAACTAGTTTAAAAGACAAAAGAAAGGTGGGAGAGCCACAGCAATGCTTGGCTGTGCTAATTTCATCAAATCCAGCACTTAAGCCACCTTCTCCTCATGCAACCCTAGAGTTCTCTCCACTTGACCTCTCCTCTTGCAGAAAACAAGTTTAGAGAATTGAGGAGTACAGTATACTCATGTGTAATGTCCATTCAATAATTTATACAGTATTTTTTTATTAAATTGCTGTTAGTGTATGCTTTAAAGCCTGGCAGTACAGACTTTTCATTGAATGGACGACCTTTGGATCAGCTAGGAATGGAAATCCCCTTGTTTGGGGTTGGCTGGGAATGGAAATTTCCACCCTCCCTTTTCTTAATGTGGAAGCCTACCTTCAGTTATACTGAATTTGCTTTTACTGGCCATTTTTAGGAATGCAGTCCATAGCATAATTGAGGGATACCTGTATACTTAGAAAAGCAAATGGATTTGTATGTAGCATTTATGGATCTGGAGAAGGCATATGATAGAGTTGATAGAGATGCTCTGTGGAAGGTATTAAGAATATATGGTGTGGGAGGCAAGTTGTTAGAAGCAATGAAAAGTTTTTATCGAGGATGTAAGGCATGTGTAAGTGTAGGAAGAGAGGAAAGTGATTGGTTCTCAGTGAATGTAGGTTTGCGGCAGGGGTGTGTGATGTCTCCATGGTTGTTTAATTTGTTTATGGATGGGGTTGTTAGGGAGGTGACTGCAAGAGTTTTGGAAAGAGGGGCAAGTATGAAGTCTGTTGGGGATGAGAGAACTTGGGAAGTGAGTCAGTTGTTGTTCGCTGATGATACAGCGCTGGTGGCTGATTCATGTGAGAAACTGCAGAAGCTGGTGACTGAGTTTGGTAAAGTGTGTGAAAGAAGAAAGTTAAGAGTAAATGTGAATAAGAGCAAGGTAATTAGGTACAGTAGGGTTGATGGTCAAGTCAATTGGGAGGTAAGTTTGAATGGAGAAAAACTGGAGGAAGTAAAGTGTTTTAGATATCTGGGAATGGATCTGGCAGCGGATGGAACCATGGAAGCAGAAGTAGATCATAGGGTGGGGGAGGGGGCGAAAATCCTGGGAGCCTTGAAGAATGTGTGGAAGTCAAGAACATTATCTCGGAAAGCAAAAATGGGTATGTTTGAAGGAATAGTGGTTCCAACAATGTTGTATGGTTGCGAGGCGTGGGCTATGGATAGAGTTGTGCGCAGGAGGATGGATGTGCTGGAAATGAGATGTTTAAGGACAATGTGTGGTGTGAGGTGGTTTGATTGAGTAAGTAACGTAAGGGTAAAAGAGATGTGTGGAAATAAAAAGAGCGTGGTTGAGAGAGCAGAAGAGGGTGTTTTGAAATGGTTTGGGCACATGGAGAGAATGCGTGAGGAAAGATTGACCAAGAGGATATATGTGTCGGAGGTGGAGGGAACGAGGAGAAGTGGGAGACCAAATTGGAGGTGGAAAGATGGAGTGAAAAAGATTTTGTGTGATCGGGGCCTGAACATGCAGGAGGGTGAAAGGAGGGCAAGGAATAGAGTGAATTGGATTTATGTGGTATACTGGGGTTGACGTGCTGTCAGTGGATTGAATCAGGGCATGTGAAGCGTCTGGGGTGAACCATGGAAAGCTGTGTAGGTATGTATAATTGCGTGTGTGGACAGTGTATTACAAGTGATAGGGGGGGTTGGGCCATTTCTTTCGTCTGTTTCCTTCGCATACCATCGCAAACCGGGAGACAGCGACAAAGTAAAAAAAAAAATACATACATATAAACATACATATACATACACAGACAATACATATATACACACGTACATATTCATACTTGCTGCCTTCATCCTCTCCTATTGCCACCCCGCCACACATGAAATGGCACCCCCTCCCCCCTCGTGCATGTGAGGTAGTGCTAGGAAAAGACAACAAAGACCGCATTGGTTCATACTCAGTCCCTAGCTGTCATGTGTGATGCACCGAAACCACAGCTCCCATTCCATATCCTGGTCCCACAAAACTTTCCATGGTTTATTTCAGACGCTTCACATGCCCTGGTTCAGTCATTGACAGCACATCGGCCCTGGTATTCCACTTCGTTCCAATTCACTCTATTCCTTGCTCGCCTTTCACCCTCCTGTATGTTTAGGCCCCAACTGCTCAAAATCTTTTTCACTCCCTCCTCCCACTTCCAATTTGGTCTCCCACTTCTCTTTGTTCCCTCCACCTCTGACACATATATCCCCTTTGTCAATCTTTCCTCACTCATTCTGTCAATGTGTCCAAACCATTTCAATACACCCTCTTCTGCTCTCTCAACTATGCTCTTTCTATTACCACACATCTCTCTTACCCTTTCATTACTTACTCAATATAACCACCTCACACCACATATTGTCCTCAAACATCTCACTTTTACAACACATCCACCCCCTTCTGCACAGCCCTATCTATAGCCCATGCCTTGCAACCATATAACATTGTTGGAACCACTATTCCTTCAAACGTACCCATTTTTGCTCTGAGATAACGTTCTCACCTTCCACACATTCTTCAACGCTCCCAGAACCTTCACCCCCCTCCCCTACCCTGTGACTCACTTCCACTTCCATGGTTCCATCTGCTGCTAAGTCCACTCGCAGATATCTAAAACACTTCAATTCCTCCAGTTTTACTCCATTCAGACTTACCTCCCAATTAACTTGTCCCTCAACCCTACTGAACCTAATAACATTGCACATGATCTAGTATATGCAGAAAACCACAGGAAAATGAAACACTTTAAGTTCCCAAGTGCATTTTCATGTAATTATCACATCATTAGGGCAGATACAAGAATGAGATAGAAGGCGTAGAATTCAGTTGATATACATTGATATACAAAGAAGAGACGTAGCTAAGATGCCATTGGTCATGATGTCTTGTGTCTTACGGTATGGAAACAATTCCACACTGTAAGTGAAACAAGGAACTTTACAGTGCTTGCAATGTACTTGGGGTAAAATGAATCGCTGCCATGTCGACTGTACACATACCTGCTACAGCCACCTGTCACAGAAAAGATGGACTCATCACTCCACAAGATACTTATGAACTTAGTTGTATCCTGTACTACATATTTCTTGCAAAAACTGACTTTTCTAGTGGTGCTTACAGATTATGAGTGGTTTAGGATGCAGCCTGCAGCTCCTGTACATAGGGCTTTGTGTAAGCAGCGCTGTATTGTTTAAAGTGACACATTACTGGGCAGTGTAGGGTTTTTTCTTTTGATTCATTTAAATTCAAGCATGGGTCTGCATCCACTTGATATTTAAGAACACTCAGAGTATGTGGAGAGTTTTTCTGGCCTTTCCAGGGCATATCACATGGGTTGGTGTTGTTATGGCATCACTGTCATTAATTTTCTTCGCTCATTGTTGTGCTGATCTGAAGCTTCTTATGGTAATATTAGAAATTTCCTTGGCTTATTTTCTTTGTAAAATGCAACTATAGAAGCTATCTTTCTAATGTATGGTGAGTATTTCCAACCACAGTGGGTGGTAGATGTACAAAAAGGGGAAAAAGAAAAAAGTCTAGGGCAAAAGTAGGGAGCACAGCAAGGTGTTCCCACCTCCTACATCAACTAAACTGCTGCTTAGGTAGGTTCATATGTTGTGCCATCACGTCATGTAGTTGCCACTGCTTGTTAAAGGGCAACCAACTTACTTCACTGGCATACATCAATACTATTTTAGGTTGGGTAAAGTGATTTGTGCCAATATAATTTTCATGTTTGCTTCATTGGCGGGCACTGTATATATATATATCAACTCAGGACCAGTTTCTGTGAAAGAACCCTGATGTTACCCAAGCCCTTTGTAAAGACTTATGCTCCCCAAGGCTGCACTAGTTCCAGTAGCAGGGAAATGTAGACTTCTTTAGAGGGAGAAGTTCTTTCATAAGACTCTACTGGCATTACAGCTCTTTCATGAGACTCTACTCCTAATGTTACAGCCTTATTCAAGGTGAATTTTTACCTGTATAACATAGAGCAGGTCAGTCTAGTAACACATAGTAGCATGTTACATAGATGCATGGCAAAATTATTAAGTGAATTAAATTTCATGCAACGACAATGCATAAATAATGAAACATATTTTGGGGGGGAATTATAATATGATTGCACAAAGATGTACATACATTATGCATGTATGTACATCTTTGTGCAATCATATTATAATTCCCCCCCAAAATATGTTTCATTATTTATACATATTTAAGTATATTATATAGGTAAATCTGCATATAGTTCTACACTTAGATACATTTTCTTTGCTGCATAGGCAGTACAAAAATGATGTACTGTCCCTCAAGGCATTTTAATGGTTATTGACTGAGTTACAGAAAGTGAGTGAATGGTGTGGAAACAGTCTGAATTGTAAGTAGTTACTTCTTAACTTGATATAACAGCATACCTAGGGGCACTGCTGGAGGCCTCCCCTGTCTTATACAGCATGTCAGTCTGTGGGTTACTGTGTAAAGCCATACAATAATGTATTCATAAATTTGATTCATTCTCTTTGTCTCTGATATGTAACTCCCAAAACGACCTACAATTGCCTTTGCAAAAGGAAGAACCTTTGCAAAGGAAGAAGTCAAAATAGATGTTGAATAAAACTAGTTTAAAAGACAAAAGAAAGGTGGGAGAGCCACAGCAATGCTTGGCTGTGCTAATTTCATCAAATCCATCACTTAAGCCACCTTCTCCTCATGCAACCCTAGAGTTCTCTCCACTTGACCTCTCCTCTTGCAGAAAACAAGTGTAGAGAATTGAGTAGTACAGTATACTCATGTGTAATGTCCATTCAATAATTTATACAGTATTTTTTTATTAAATTGCTGTTAGTGTATGCTTTAAAGCCTGGCAGTACAGACTTTTCATTGAATGGACGACCTTTGGATCAGCTAGGAATGGAAATCCCCTTGTTTGGGGTTGGCTGGGAATGGAAATTTCCACCCTCCCTTTTCTTAATGTGGAAGCCTACCTTCAGTTATACTGAATTTGCTTTTACTGGCCATTTTTAGGAATGCAGTCCATAGCATAATTGAGGGATACCTGTATACTTAGAAAAGCAAATGGATTTGTATGTAGCATTTATGGATCTGGAGAAGGCATATGATAGAGTTGATAGAGATGCTCTGTAGAAGGTATTAAGAATATATGGTGTGGGAGGCAAGTTGTTAGAAGCAGTGAAAAGTTTTTATCGAGGATGTAAGGCATGTGTAAGTGTAGGAAGAGAGGAAAGTGATTGGTTCTCAGTGAATGTAGGTTTGCGGCAGGGGTGTGTGATGTCTCCATGGTTGTTTAATTTGTTTATGGATGGGGTTGTTAGGGAGGTGACTGCAAGAGTTTTGGAAAGAGGGGCAAGTATGAAGTCTGTTGGGGATGAGAGAACTTGGGAAGTGAGTCAGTTGTTGTTCGCTGATGATACAGCGCTGGTGGCTGATTCATGTGAGAAACTGCAGAAGCTGGTGACTGAGTTTGGTAAAGTGTGTGAAAGAAGAAAGTTAAGAGTAAATGTGAATAAGAGCAAGGTAATTAGGTACAGTAGGGTTGATGGTCAAGTCAGTTGGGAGGTAAGTTTGAATGGAGAAAAACTGGAGGAAGTAAAGTGTTTTAGATATCTGGGAATGGATCTGGCAGCGGATGGAACCATGGAAGCAGAAGTAGATCATAGGGTGGGGGAGGGGGCGAAAATCCTGGGAGCCTTGAAGAATGTGTGGAAGTCAAGAACATTATCTCGGAAAGCAAAAATGGGTATGTTTGAAGGAATAGTGGTTCCGACAATGTTGTATGGTTGCGAGGCGTGGGCTATGGATAGAGTTGTGCGCAGGAGGATGGATGTGCTGGAAATGAGATGTTTAAGGACAATGTGTGGTGTGAGGTGGTTTGATTGAGTAAGTAAGGTAAGGGTAAAAGAGATGTGTGGAAATAAAAAGAGCGTGGTTGAGAGAGCAGAAGAGGGTGTTTTGAAATGGTTTGGGCACATGGAAAGAATGCGTGAGGAAAGATTGACCAAGAGGATATATGTGTCGGAGGTGGAGGGAACGAGGAGAAGTGGGAGACCAAATTGGAGGTGGAAAGATGGAGTGAAAAAGATTTTGTGTGATCGGGGCCTGAACATGCAGGAGGGTGAAAGGAGGGCAAGGAATAGAGTGAATTGGATGTATGTGGTATACTGGGGTTGACGTGCTGTCAGTGAATTGAATCAGGGCATGTGAAGCGTCTGGGGTGAACCATGGAAAGCTGTGTAGGTATGTATAATTGCGTGTGTGGACGTATGTATATACATGTGTATGGGGGTGGATTGCGTCTGTTTCCTTGCGCTACCTCGCAAACGCGGGAGACAGTGGCAAAAAAAAAAAAAAAAAAACTGTAGCTTCAATACAAAGCAATTTTTTCTAAAGTTGAATATGTGATTATTTAAATGTATTATTTTCTATGTAGGCCCTCTTGTGGAAAGTTGATTTGCTGGTACTAGATGAAAATATTGTAGATATTCATTATTAAGCATTTTGAAAATTCAGTACCTTGGCACAGATTGGTTATGTAATTTGTCCTAAAGGGACCAAAGCTGACTCTAAGTTTTTATCTCTTACAGTGAGGAGAATGTGTGGCGGCTGTGTGAGTATGTGCACTCCCATGAAGCAGAGGAATTAGTGAAGTGTTTTGTGGCATTCATTAGTAATGAATCTCGGTGTGTACCACTGTGGAGACAACGAATGGGCAAGTCCGAGGATAAACTGATCACTTGGGTAGGTTGTTTAGCCCCTCATCACAAGTGAAAAAAGTGATAACATATGCTATAAATTCATTGTTAGTCACTTTGTCAGAAAATTATTTACTGATGGAATGAGTGGGTTGCTCAGTAATACTTTTGTCAAAACAGTTTTATTTTGAGAGGGACACTTTATTCTTGTATGGTAATTGCAGTTTCATAGTATCATTTAACGTTTTATTGCTGTTGATATGCTAATAATTGATGTCATTTGTTATTTTATAAAAAAAATTAAGTATGAAGGGCATAGGAAGTTAGAATAAAGGCACAAACATGTTCTGAAATAGCTTTTTACAATGATAGTTTCTTGGTTTGTTCCTCAAACCATTTGAGATATATCTCAGATCTCTGTGGGCTAGAAGCCTCTTGATACCCTATCTTTTAGGTGGGTAAATGCCTGTCACCCTTGTTAACCACCTATTCAGCATTAAATGCCTTAGTTTCTTTGCTGAGAGTGAGAAGGAGTTGCAGAAGGTTGTAAGTGTGTTTTATGATGTGTATAAGCGTAGACAATTGAAGGTAGATGTGAGTAAAAGTAAAGTAATGGCTTGAAAGGAAACAAAGTGAAAGTATAGATTTTGCAAAACTCTGCAGATTTAAAGAAGTGTACCAAACTATGTTATAGATATGGAGGGAGAAAGACTGGAAGAGGTGAGAGTATATAGATATTTAGGAGATATCTTGGGTGAGTTTGGTGATATGTATGGAGAGATAAGGGAGACAGCAGTACAACATACGAAAGTCATTGGATCCCTTAATAGAATAATGGAGGATAGAGGTGTAAGCATGTAAGTAAAGAAAGAATTAAATGGCATCATAGTCCTCCCAACCCTAACCTATGTAGCTGAAACATGGCCATTAAATGAGTCACAGGGGTCAAGGATCCAGGCTGTGGAAATGAGCTGCTTGAGAAGAGCATGTGGTATGACTAGATGGAATGAAGAAAGAACTGATGGGGTGTATGCAAGATGTGGTATGGCAGGGAATGCTAAAGTAATGAATTGTGGAGTGGTAGAGTGGGTAAAACATATACTTTGATGTGGTTTGGGTTTGGCCATGTGGAAAGAATGCAAGATGGGGAATTTGCAAGGTACAGTTAGAGGGGTTGGTGTAAGAGGAAGACCACCTTTGACTTTGGGAAATAAAGTGGAAGAGAACTGGAGGGACAGAAATAGTGGAAGAATGTGTGGAATGGGAAATAAAGTGGAAGAGAACTGGAGGGACAGAAATAGTGGAAGAATGTGTGGAATAGTGTATGTAAGGGAGGCATGTAAGTGGAGACTCTTTTGCAGTGGTCACCCCTTTGATGGGAGTTCACTGAGGGAATGTGCTTTAGAGATATAGATGGATAGATAAGTGCCTTAGCTCGTCCCAGCTTCTCTTTCCGACCTTTCAGCAACTTCCACTCAACGATGACATAATCATCCCCTGGCTGCTATTAATGACCTACCCCATATTATCTCATATCACAGAACATATCTTTCATATCCAGTTGGGCCATTGTTGACTATCTTCTTTCATCCTACCATGGATAAGTATTGCCAGTTTATTTAGCAGAGATGTGGTGTATCATGCAGTTTGCTTATTTAGTTAGCTTTTAGGGTTCTGTGGCTTTCATGAGCACTACAAAGTGATGTAAACTCATCTAGTATGCTTACATAATCATGTACATACCATCTTCTGTATGGTTAGTTACTTTATCTATAGCATGTACATTTGATGCTCCTTATGTCTTGTGAACATTCCCTCTAATCATTGCACTGTCTCCAGTATGTCTGTAGGTTTTGGGCTTGCCTCCTAGTTTCGTTTTGTTTTTGTTCTTGGATTATTTTCCTTTTCTTTAAGGGCTTTCATTTAATGAACCCCTTATAGTGGAAAGAATGAACAGACTTATGGACTAGAACAGCGTTGTTCCAGAATGACTACACTGATTCAGTCCCTGGGATTGTGCCATCCCGAGTTGGACATCAGTCATTGAAACTCTGGTATTGTGGTTCTGCCCCATTAATCTTGAGTGGCATCTTGATAGATGAGAAGTTCTCTTACCTCAATTCTGGGAGGAAGAGTTTCTTCTTCAAGAAGAAACTCATAGCAGATGTATTTTCAATCAAGGTGAGGAGTGTTAGGAGAACTTGTGGATGAAGTTATCCCCCAAGTCACATAGGCTGAGTTGGAATTAATTGGCTCATAGTTTGGCAGCCCTATACCTTGACTAATACTGAGCCATAAAGCAATAAGGGACCCTGATCATCCCAGGGGGAGTAATACAGTTAAGCTCTTGTAAAGTCAATCATCTCATGTACTGGGAGCCACCCTGCATACTAGTGGTTTGGATAGCTATATTTCACACTTGCAACAATTAAGGTACTAGTTAGATAATGATGCGTAACATATTACTTGCAACAGATTTGAAAAAATGATAATTCTTCATGGTTTTCATTTGTAAAGTACATTTTTTCCTTTACTTGAATGTTCTTTATATACACAAATTTGAGTTTACACTGTTACCTTTCTAATACCAAAAAAGTTTCATGTGCATGGTATGGTGTGAAGTTACACAGCTTCATCCTCCTACATGACTTGGTCACTGCATCACTCCCTCTTCATATGGCTCAACTTCATTTACCTGTTTCAGCCATGTACTGTCTTCATCTCTCTTACTTAATTGTTTTTAGTTCGAGAACTGTTTTAAGTTTTCTTTTTTCAATAAACTGTTGATGAATGTTATCTATCTTACTAGATTGAATTGAATGTTTTGATAATGCTGCCTTGTGGATAATACTTTTATGTGGAAATCTATATTTTTTAAGCTTTAATTAATAAACAAACAATACAAAGAATTATGCATAAAGCTGACAGCCTTTATTGCTTGTATAGTTTTGTTGCCTAGGTATTGTATAGGGTGAGAATGAAACAAAAAAAACGGTCTTTATTGTGTGATTCAACTTTTGTCATGGCCCTTGACATCTCTAAAGTGTTTGACAGGGTAAGGCACAAGTCTTTGTTTTCTAAACGCTTCTCCTTCAGTTTCACTGCTTCTCTCTATTCTGTAATGCTTGATTTCCTTCCTGACTCTTCCATCACTGTAATTGTTGATGGCACAACTTTCCTCTCCTATCCTAACTGTAGTTGTGTTCTTCAGGATTCTAGCCTGTTATGTACCCTCAGTGAATGTACTTCTGTTTTTTCTTCTAACCCTGTTCACTTACATGCTGATGATTCCACTTTACATACTTCAACTGACTTTTGCTCCTCTTTCCCTTTAATATTCATTCTCTTTCTTGTGCTGATCATATTTCCTCTTTCAGTTCAAGCCAGTGCAGTATTTCAGAGTAGGGAAGAGTAACATTTTCAAATTTCATGGTACCAAAATGCAATTTCTCCCTATATGTCTTTCTAAGAATAATTTTTTTCCTTCTGATCAGTTTCAAAATGCTTCAAATCAAACCTGTAATGACATGAACATGTTTGGTATAACAATATTTTCCATTCTTTCCTGGAAACCTCTCATAATCAGTGTTACAAAGGCTGCTTCCTAAGAGCTAGGGGTGTTGTTTAGAAACCATAATTATTTTTTCATGTGAGCAAAGTTTTTCATATTTACAATTTGATTTAGTGGCCAAGTGAGGACTGTTCCTGGAATTGTCTTGCTGGGGAGTCTGAATGAGCCTGGATATAAAAAGGATGAGAAAGAATTGCATGTCTGCTAAGTTAGCTATGTGTTCAGTACTTCCCCATCCCCAAGGGTATGCTGATTCTAGGGTGTGGGATTGTGTTTATGTGGAGAACACTCTGGTGCCTAATTAACAAGACTTCTATGGATTCATTCTCAAGAAGTTGTATTTTTGGCTAGCTGCCTCATCAAGATTTTCTCCTTTAGAAATTTGCAAGTCAAAGTTTACAGATGTTCAGTAGCCTGAGATTTGAGGAGCACTGTTATGATCTTCCCCATAGATTTTTCTCTTCACATAATACTACCATGTAAAAAGACCCACCAAAAGAGTCAGATCAGTAAAGTGACCCTTGGAATCCATCTCTCCATCTAGACATGCTGTAAAGAAGGCAAACTTGAAACAGCAGCATTCCAAAAATATAACTCACTGACTAGGAATCTATACATGTTATCAGTTGGCTTAGAAACTCCTTTAGCCATTTTCTTGAAGATTTGATTTTTTCTGAAGTTAGGAAATAGTTCACTGTTTTATAGATTTTATCAATTTATTTTTTGTCATTGAATGAGACTAGTGATACAGGCACACCACCGATTTTCCGGCACTCTTGGTTTCAAAGCCTTGTCGGATTAACCATTTTGCCAGACCCACCGTGGTCACATAATGATATTTCATCAACACATCTCTAACCCACTAATTATACATCTCCCATGTGTCTAAAGTATTCGTCTGCATTATACACCTGCTCAGGACTCCTTCATGGTTTGCAGACAGCTTTTCTCTGCACACTTTATTCATGGAAATTCCATAACACTTCTTGAATCTTTGAAGCCATCCTTCAGTAAAGTCAGGCTCATGTAATTTAAGTTTTTTATAGAACAACATAGCTTGGTCCATTATCATGCTTCCTTGACAAGTCCACTCCATCACTCCGATGCTGTCGAAACCATTCCATCATCACCCGATTGTGCTTAGTACTCTTACCATCTTTCATAGTTTTTCTAATCGTCATTTGCTTCTTGGAATCGCTGTCTGCATAGAATTTCAATATTTTCTCCCTTTGCTTCTTATATTGTAAACAGTTGATTAACCAATACTGTAGATGTCACACAACTTGCACACCAAAACACCACTGTCAATTTTTTCAACAGTTTTACTTTATCTTGGATCAATATGGACTGGTGTTTACGTTTGACACCACGACTGACACTCTCATATGTCTTAGAAGCCATAGCTAGGGTAAAATTTAAGCAAAATAAGCTAAGAATCTCACAGAATTGTGGTATCACCACCAACAAGTGCAGTGTAAAGAATGTAAATGAGTGTGCCCTACACACAACACCATCTGTGGCTGCCCAGTAAACTAGCCTGATGGCTGCGGTAATTTCAAGTTCCCTTACGTAATTTTGTCTGGACTAAAGAAGGTGCCGAACCATCAGTTGCCGGAAATTCGATGGTGTACCTGTACTACAGGTAACTGAAGTGCCCCACAGGAACTATATTTTATGGTTGGTTGTTATGTAAACCTCTTGCAACCTACTTGTGATAACTTTCTCTGGTTTGTGTGTTTAGCTTAAAGCAGCTTCCCTTCTGCAGCCTAGTAATGGGTTTTCATGAATCCTAATCCTCTTACAAAGAACTTTTCTGTGACATTAAGTTCCTCAGCAGTTCACTTGAAGCTCTCAGTTTGATAGCTAGTGTGCAAACATAGAAGTTTTTCTTATGGTCAGTGCAATCTCTGCTTGCTTGTTTAGATCAAAAGTGAATTCAAGGGGAGATTGTAGTATCCAGGTATTGTAAACATCTCTCAGTAAGCAACATCTTCTCCTAGACTAAGACTTGTATGGTGGAGCAAATGTGCACTAGTGTAAGAGGCCATGAGTTCAGGAAGGTCCCCCCTTTTTGACTTTTCTGTGGAGCTTTCCTCTGAAAAGATAGACATATGATATCTTTAACATTCCTATGGAATGTTTCTTCATGAGACTGTACTCTAAATGATGAGCATCAATCTGTTGTGGCTTTGGGCTTATTACCATTAGGGCAGACAGATCCTTTTTTGCCAGAGATGACTCTTAAGGTAGTGTTTTTGATTGCTGTCATCCTCTATGTTGGCATGCTCTCATGGCTTATGGGATGAACTTACATTGTAGAGAAATGTAAGTTTTGAAATATGAAAAACACTCGCTGGGGCAATGGTCTGTGTACATTTTTCTTGGTTTGTGGTTCTTGCCCTTTCTTCTCTTCTCTTTTGAAGAACATTCCTCTAACTGAGAGTTATTACCAATGGGTTGACATTTGTGTTTGAGAATTACGTGGCAGGTTTGTATTGTCAATCAAAGGATGATGACATCATTGTTGAATGGAGTTTTTGATTGTTCAGAGAGCGGACATTGGCTGAGCTGAGGCTGTTAATGCTGAACACTCTAGATAGTTAATGAGGGATGGGAAGCATTCACGTCATTAGAAAGATAGGGGGTTAAAAAGTTTATAACCTTTAGAGATACAAAATATATTTCATAGGAGAGTAAGCATTTTTTCATACTTAAGATTATAGTTTTTTGTTGAATAAAGTTGACTACAGTCTTGAGTTACTGAAAGTGGTAACTTTTTTTTTATTAGAAGTGTTAGTCTCATTTTCAGAACACATTTTATTTTCAGTTAGTAAAGCAAAACAATCTCCATATCTAATATGTACTTTGATAGAAAAGGATATTTGATTTACTTGAATAATCAGTACATACTTTATTAGTTTGATCCAGCACAGAAAGTTGATTTTGGGAAACTTGATAATAAAAACTTTTAAGCAAGGTAACATCACCCTTGTGGAAAGAAATAGAATTAAATCATTAAGATTCCAGTATATTTACTCTTCAGCATCCTTTCATAGTCCATAAAGTTTTTTACCCTATATTTCTATTCATGAATGTTAAACTCCACCACAGTTTCTCATTATTTCTTCTAGATTTCTCTGTATAAACAGTTTCTACCGCATTATTCCAGGATTATTCTAACATCTTCACATGTGTTGCGCCGAGTGAAAAGGTACACTCGAGTGCTGTGTGTGCGTTTGTGTGAGTGCTTGTCTTACCTTTCATGTGGTTTATTTTGCATGGCATGTTTGTGCTTAGTTACTAGTGTGTGCTTGTCAGTTTTGTTTAGTTTGCAAGAGTCACTTAACATTGATTATACTACTGTGATCAAATGTTTCCAGTTCTAGTTCATGTGTTTTATCATGTGTGGACACTCTCCAAAAGAAATTTTTCAAAAGATCGTCGTACTTTAAAATAAAGGGGTTACTGCCACGTCTTAATTTGTTTGATCTAACAGATTGCAATGTTTCTTAACTGTTTTGCTAGACTTTACTATTTTTCTTATGATAACAGTTTCATTTTTCTAATAGACAAGTTTTGTTTGTTGCTATGTAGATTTTATGATATCCTTTGTTTGTATTTCATCATGGTATCTTTTCCTTGTATTAAGTGCAAGATAGCATATGCAGAATCTTTCTTATGCATATTAAAGCCTTCAGTTATCAGATGTCCTGCAACAAACACATGAAACTTTTTTTTGAAGAACTCGGTATGTTGGTGTGGCTGTTAGATAAGAGAAGCAGTTGCTACTTGTTTGCTGTGAAAAAATAATGAGAGATATTATGCTGCCCCAATAAGTATACAAAAGGAGAAAGTAGAGGGAATGAACTGTTGAAAAGAATGAATAGAGTACATTAAGTTTACAGCTAGAGTTGATTAGAAGTAAGAAAATAATGGCAGAAGGATTAACAATAAGACAATGATAGTAATTTTTTAAGGATAGTGGCAGAAATAGAAGAAGATAGTGTGGGCATACGATTTTAGAAATCTGAAGAAAGAGTGGCATTTGAGATTATTTCTCAATTTGCTGAATAGTTCTGCAGTATGCTTTTGGCCAAGGTAAAGAAAGGCAAAGGTAAAGGTAAAAGATAAGAGAGATAGTAAATAAGATCTTTGAAGGTTAATATGATATTTGAGAATCTCTTCTAGTCCACCAAGTTTGAGTATGACTATTGAAAACTGAATATGAATGAGAAAGAAAACTTGTGGTGAATTAGTGCTTTCAAGGACAGCAAAGGCTATTTAACCCACTACTTTTCTCCAAGATGTATGAAAAAAATATTGTCTGTTAATGATGTCTAAACATTATCATATTTTCTAAGCAAGTAGGATAAAAATATTAAGGTAACTTCCTCTGCAGCTTCTCCTGCTTCATATCTTAGTAAGTGTATGGAATATTTTGTTGTTTTTATTGAAATGTATGAACTTAGGATGAGTGATTTTTTTGACGAATGCAAGACTCTTGGTACATGTAGATCAGTAGGATACATTAGTGAAGACTGAGTGAAAAGTTACTTCAGTTGATAGATGTTAATAGTTCAAGGAGGACACTTGCAAGGTAGTCTAGGCCAGCTAAGGAAACCTGACCTTTCAGTGGAAAGCTTACTGAACTTCAGAAAAGTGTGATCCCTGGGACAACCATTCATGACCTAGAATAACAAATGAAATTTGTTGTCCTCCCCAACTAGGGGAACATAACTCATAATCTGAACTTCAGATGACCACGCAAAAAGTTTTAACCATAGAGCATATTTGGTCAAGTAATCAAATCGCCATGTTTTAGTAATCTTAATGGGGCATACCATTGTTGCATATTATTCATTTTGATTTAGATAAGGTAAATTTTGTGTTTTTTCAAGGACTCTTTTGTATGGTTAAAGATTACTCAGGTTGTTTATGTTCTAATGGAAAATATAGGAGGCTTGAATGAATTCAACCACATTCTGAAGATGAGAAGGTTCTGGATGGTAGCATGATAGTTCACAGTGGCTTGATATTAGAATCAGCACATGTCACTCAGCATTGACTTTGGACTTACTTCTTGACCCAGACCAGGTGGTTAGAACATGTCGGTGAAATACCAAACTGAAATTGAAACAGCTCATTTATCCATACATGATGCAGTTTTCACTTCAAATTACATGGTTACTTTCAGATTAATGCTGAGCATTTTGAGGGCGGAAGTTCTTAAAGAGTTGAAACATAATTATAGCAACATATATACAAACTGATAGTAACAAACAGATCTTGGTTGAGGTAATATGACAAAGGTTCATAGAATAGGTTACAGTGTGCAGGATCGTGTTGAATTGAATTATGAGTTGCATTAGGTATAAATGGCAGATAACAAATTCTTTAAGAAGTAAAATGGATTTTTTGCATGGAGCTTATTTTTGTTGAGAATGATCACAAATATAATTAGCTGATATGACAATAGGTACTCTTATGCTTTGATTAGATAGTCTATACAGATGACACTATAAGTTTTATTTTTTATTTCATATACAAATTGTCTTGAAATATTTTGTGGTTAGTGGCTCCTAAGATGTAATGGTGAACTCATCACACAACTTGGATGTGTTTTGTAGGTATAAGAGAAAAATTGAATTGTATCAATTAACTGATCCCAGGAGTGCCAATCCTGATCATGCAATGATTGGATGAAACGTATGTAAACCAATATTCCATTGCCGTATCCAGCAATGAATGTGTATTATACAGTCATAGTGATTAAAAAGAAAAGGACATAGTATGTAGACTATAAGAATTTCTCAGGAACCTTCTGAAACTATGATATTTTTTCTTTTTTTATGATCTAATGGATACAAGCAAATTATTCTTTACTCATCCTCTGATGTTTTGTAAAAGATTGGGTATGTGTTGAGCTTATGAGGATTATTAAATCAGATTTCTTTTTCTGAACCCATATCTCTCTTGTGCCCAAAATTCAATGAAGTTATCTGTGCTTTATTTAAGTACAAATATGCCATTTAGGTAAATTTAGATATCTTTCACTTCAAGTTGCTTCAGGTTTTCAAAGGCAACTTTAGTATGATCATGATTTTTAGAGGTGTACTTTTGATTTGCTTTTCTGAGAAATGATTCATGGTTTTATTAATATGATAGAGCCTGCAGTATGATAGTCAGTTATTTGTGGATATGTCATTGAGAATTTTGTTTAAGGTCTTTTATGGTGCGAGTATTGTAGAAAAATTTAGAATGTGGTAAATATGTAGTTTAAGGATGGCAAGATTAGTGGATTTAGAAGAAACACATAATAGGGAACTCATTACATCAAGTAGAAGTGATTTAAGAATGTTTTTATTGAGACTAAAGGGCATCAAGTAATAGTGTGATAATGAGTAAGATGATAGTTTTGAAAGCTATGAAAATTAGGGAAAATGAGTGATTCATTAACTTTAGGCAAAATATTTCAAGTAACCAGGAGAAGCAATAAAAACTTCACCTGTCTTTCCTCAGCAGCCAAGTTTTACTCATATTTTCAATATTTTATAGGAGATGAAAGATACCAATTTGAATGACATAACTTTTGACTTTTGACATGGTCCAGAATGTTTGCTTAGAGGTAGATTGTTCACTGGGACATATTTGGATACACACAGCACCCAGTTCCCCCAAAACTGAATCTAAATAACAGATTTCAACAATCACATATTTCTGAAATAACTTGTAACTTAAGGTAAATTTCATCCTCTAGGGAAAGAGTTAGTTTTCATTGATTCAGTTTATTTTATTGTGTGTTTTATCTTCTTTTGCAATGATTAACTCCATATTTTTCCTGAGCTTCATAGCCATCTTCAGAATCATCTTACTTATTACTGTGAGCAAATGCAGTCTTTTTCCTTTGTTCTAGATGTTACTTTGCTAACTAAGGAAATGGTGATCAAGTGTGAAAAAAGAAATGTATTCTTATTTCATTTTCATACTTCACCACAGTTTCCCGTGTTAGCAAGGTAGCGCCAGGAATTAATAAGGGAAGGCCCCCTGCTCACATTCATTCTATTACTGTTAAGTAATGCACTGAAAATGTAGCATACCATCCACAACCAAGCTCCACAGACCTTTCCATTGCTTACCATGAGTGCTTCATGTGCCCTGGTAAAGTCCATTGACAGCATGTCGACCCCCAGTATACCACATGGTTCGAGTCCAGTCTTTCACATGCACGACTGTCACTCTCCTGCATGTTCAGGCCCCAGTTGCACAAAGTCTTTTTCATTCCATCCTTCCTTCTCAAATTTCGTCTCACCATTCTTGTTCCCTCCACTTCAGACCATGTATCTTCTTTGTCAACCTTTCCTCACTCATTCTCTCCATATGTCCAAACCATTTTAGCACACCCTCTTTAGCTCTCTCAACTACCTTCTTTTTACTACTACTTTTCTCTCTTACCCTTTCATTTCTTACTAGATCAAAGCATGTCACACCACATACTATCTTTAAACAGTTTATTTCCAACACATCCACCCTCCTCTACACAGCATTATCTCTCGTTCATGCATCACATCCATATCACATCACTGCCATGTCCACTCCCAGATATCTAAAATGCTTCACTTCCTTCAATTTTTCTCTGTTCAGACTTACACCATAGACCTGTTCCTGAACCCTGCTAAATCTAATAAACTTATTTTACATTTACTCTCAACCTCCACCTTTCACACTTCCAAACTTAGTCACCAGCTTCTTCAATTTCCTGCTCAAATCTGCCACCAATGCTGTTTTATCAGCAAACAACTGACACTTCTCAGGCCCCCTCATCCTCCACAGACTTCATACTTGCCCTATCTTCAAGACTCTTATAATTACCTCCCTCACTACCCCATCCATAAACAAATTGAACAACCATGGTGACGTCACACACCCCTGCCGCAGACTAACCTTCACTTGGAACCATTCACTCTTCTATCTTTTCCCACTTATACACATGCCTTACACCCTTGATAAAAACTCCTCACTGCCTCTTGTAACTTACCTCCCACATCATATATTCTTAAGACCTTCCACAGGGCATCTCTATATACCCTATCCCATGCTTTTTCCAGATTCATAAATGCCGCATACATATCTACTTGTTTCTCCAAGTATTTCTCACATGTAATGTTTGAAGGAATCACCTGATCCACATGTTCTCTACCACTTTTGAAGCCACATTGTTCCTCCCCAATCTGATGCTCTGTACATGCTTTCATCCTCTCAATCAGTACCTTCCCATACAACTAACTGGGAATACTCAACAAACTTATACCTGTGCATTTTGAACACTCTCCTTTATCCCCCATTCCTTTATACACTGGTACAATACATGCATTTCAACAATCCTTAGGCACTTCCCCTATGAAGGTCCTACCTATGAATCCAAGAATTTTGTTAACTCTTTTCACTGATTCTGTGCATTGCTACTTGTATTGGATCACCTCGTGACCTTTTCATTTCTAATCAAAATATATATATATATATTTATTTTTATTTATTTATTCATTTTGCTTTGTCACTGTCTCCCGCGTTAGCGAGGTAGCGCAAGGAAACAGACGAAAGAATGGCCCAACCCACCCACATACACATGTATATACATACATGTCCACACACGCAAATATACATACCTATACATCTCAATGTACACATACATATACACACACAGACATATACATATATACACATGTACATAATTCATACTGTCTGCCTTTATTTATTCCCATCGCCACCTTGCCACACATGTAATAACAACCCCCTCCCCTCTGTGTGCGAGGTAGCGCTAGGAAATGACAACAAAGGCCCCATTCATTCTTATTCAATCTCTAGCTGTCATATAATAATGCACCAAAACTGCAGCTCCCTTTCCACATCCAGGCCCCACAGAACTTTCCATGGTTTACCCCAGACGCTTCACATTCCCTGGTTCAATCCATTGACAGCACGTCAACCCCGGTATACCACATCGTTCCAATTCACTCTATTCCTTGCACACCTTTCACCCTCCTGCATGTTCAGGCCCCGATCACTCAAAATCTTTTTCACTCCATCTTTCCACCTCCAATTTGGTCTCCCACTTCTCGTTCCCTCCACCTCTGACACATATATCCTCTTGGTCAATCTTTCCTCACTCATTCTCTCCATGTGACCAAACCATTTCAAAACACCCTCTTCTGCTCTCTGAACCACAGTCTTTTTATTTCCACACATCTCTCTTACCCTTACATTACTTACTCGATCAAACCACCTCACACCACATATTGTCCTCAAACATCTCATTTCCAGCACATCCACCCTCCTGTGCACAACTCTATCCATAGTCCATGCCTCACAACCATACAACATTGTTGGAACCACTATTCCTTCAAACATACCCATTTTTGCTTTCCGAGATAATGTTCTCGACTTCCAAACATTCTTCAAGGCTCCCAGAATTTTCGCCCCCTTCCCACCCTATGATTCACTTCCGCTTCCATGGTTTCATCCGCTGCCAGATCCACTCCCAGATATCTAAAACGCTTTGCTTCATCCAGTTTTTCTCCATTCAAACTTAACTCCCAATTGACTTGACCCTCAACCCTACTGTACCTAATAACCTTGCTCTTATTCACATTTGCTCTCAACTTTCTTCTTTCACACACACTTTACCAAACTCAGTCACCAGCTTCTGCAGTTTCTCACATGAATCAGCCACCAGCGCTGTATCATCAGCGAACAACAACTGACTCACTTCCCAAGCTCTCTCATCCACAACAGACTTCATACTTGCCCCTCTTTCCAAAACTCTTGCATTCACCTCCCTAACAACCCCATCCATAAACAAATTAAACAACCATGGAGACATCACACACCCCTGCCGCAAACCTACATTTACTGAGAACCAATCACTTTCCTCTCTTCCTACACGTACACATGCCTTACATCCTCGATAAAAACTTTTCACTGCTTCTAACAACTTGCCACCCACACCATATATTCTTAATACCTTCCACAGAGCATCTCTATCAACTCTATCATATGCCTTCTCCAGATCCATAAATGCTACATACAAATCCATTTGCTTTTCTAAGTATTTCTTACATACATTCTTCAAAGCAAACACCTGATCCACACATCCTCTACCACTTCTGAAACCACACTGCTCTTTCCCAATCTGATGCTCTGTACATGCCTTTGCCCTCTCAATCAATACCCTCCCATATAATTTACCAGGAATACTCAACAAACTTATACCTCTGTAATTTGAGCACTCACTCTTATCCCCTTTGCCTTTGTACAATGGCACTATGCACGAATTCCGCCAATCCTCAGGCACCTCACCCTGAGTCATACATACATTAAATAACCTTACCAACCAGTCAACAATACAGTCACCCCCTTTTTTAATAGATTCCACTGCAATACCATCCAAACCTGCTGCCTTGACGGCTTTCATCTTCCGCAAAGCTTTTACTACCTCTTCTCAGTTTACCAAATCATTTTCCCTAACCCTCTCACTTTGCACACCACCTCGACCAAAACACCCTATATCTGCCACTCTATCATCAAACACATTCAACAAACCTTCAAAATACTCACTCCATCTCCTTCTCACATCACCACTACTTTTTATCACCTCCCCATTAGCTCCCTTCACTGAAGTTCCCATTTGCTCCCTTTTCTTACGCACTTTATTTACTCCTTCCAGAACATCTTTTTATTCTCCCTAAAATTTAATGATGCTCTCTCACCCCAACTCTCATTTGCCCTCTTTTTCACCTCTTGCACCTTTCTCGACCTCCTGTCTCTTTCTTTTATACATCTCCCACTCAGTTGCATTTTTTCCCTGCAAAAATCGTTCAAATGCCTCTCTCTTCTCTTTCACTAATAATCTTACTTCTTCATCCCACCACTCACTACCCTTTCTAATCAACCCACCTCCCACGCTTCTCATGCCACAAGCATCTTTTGCGCACTCCATCACTGATTTCCTAAATACATCCCATTCCTCCCCCACTCCCCTTACTTCCATTGTTCTCACCTTTTTCCATTCTGTACTGGAAGAAGTAAAGTGTTTTAGATATCTGGGAGTGGATCTGGCAGTGGATGGAACCATGGAAGCGGAAGTGAATCATAGGGTGGGGGAGGGGGCGAAAATCCTGGAAGCCTTGAAGAATGTGTGGAAGTCGAGAACATTGTCTCGGAAAGCAAAAATGTGTATGTTTGAAGGAATAGTGGTTCCAACAATGTTGTATGGTTGCGAGGCGTGGGCTATGGATAGAGTTGTGCGGAGGAGGGTGGATGTGCTGGAAATGAGATGTTTGAGGACATTGTGTGGTGTGACGTGGTTTGATCAAGTAAGTAATGTAAGGGTAAGAGAGATGTTTGGAAATAAAAAGAGCGTGGTTGAGAGAGCAGAAGAGGGTGTTTTGAAATGGTTTGGGCACATGGAGAGAATGAGTGAGGAAAGATTGACCAAGAGGATATATGTGTCTGAGGTGGAGAGAATGAGGAGAAGTGGGAGACCAAATTGGAGGTGGAAAGATGGAGTGAAAGAGATTTTGAGTGATCAGGGCCTGAACATGCAGGAGAGTGAAAGGCGGGCAAGGAATAGAGTGAATTGGATTGATGTGGTATACCGGGGTTGACGTGCTGTCAGTGGATTGAATCAGGGCATGTGAAGCTCTGGGGTAAACCATGGAAAGTTGTGTGGGGCCTGGATGTGGAAAGGGAGCTGTGGTTTCGGGCATTATTGCATGACAGCTAGAGACTGAGTGTGAACGAATGGGGCCTTTGTTGTCTTTTCCTAGCGCTACCTTGCACACATGAGGGGGGAGGGGGATGGTATTCCATGTGTGGCGAGGTGGCGATGGGAATGAATAAAGGCAGACAGTGTGAATTGTGTGCATGGGTATATATGTATGTGTCTGTGTGTGTATATATATGTGTACATTGAGATGTATAGGTATGTATATTTGCGTGTGTGGACATGTATGTATATACATGTGTATGGGGGTGGGTTGGACCATTTCTTTTATCTGTTGTCTTGCGCTACCTCGCAAACGTGGGAGACAGCGACAAAGCAAAATAAATAAATTGATATATATCATTAAAGAAATCAAGCTGATTTGCAGACTTGAGTGATTTTGTTGAAAACCATCCTGAAAATCATTTATTAGATGGTACTCCTCTAAATGGTTCACAATTCCATTCTCTATCTTGAATGATGGTTTCATTGTAAATGCACGTATATATATATGGCTTCATAAGCTGCATAACAGTAGATGATAATAAGCAACAGTTTCCAAGAAATGTAATCCTGTCATTAAGTGTGGTTTTGATATATTAACTTGTTTTGCATGAACTCAGTGGAACTAGGTTGAGGATGGGTATGAGTGAACTAAGAGATTGTATGCTTCTGATCAGCCACTTTAGTATTAGAAACATTTATTCATATTTATGTCTGCACCAAATTTTACAAAAAAGATCTGGTGTTATCCAGAACCTTTTTAAAGACTGAGCTACTTCTAGTAGCAGGGAAATGTAGACTCCTTTGGAATGAAAAGCTCATTGATGACTCTGTACGCCAAATTATACAGCCTTGCCAAAGATGACTTTCCACTCACAGTGAACTCTCGAGCTGGCAGAGTTTGGTAAAATGTACTAGAGGCATAGAGATACAATAAATCAAAAATCCAGAACTCAGAAATACAAAATCTTCATATATCTGGCAAATTTAGTCAGAATTATGTCAAGATAAATCTTTAAGCATTTTCTATTATACAAAATCTTCATATATCTGGCAAATTTAGTCAGAATTATGTCAAGATAAATCTTTAAGCATTTTCTATTTATTGCTATTCAGTTAACAGGTATTGAGACATTGTAATGTACCTAGTAGAGAAAATAGCACAATGCAAGTATAAAACAGTAAAGCTAAACTTATTCAATGTACAGAAAGTTAGACTTTTGAACATATTTCTTTAACAGATTCAGGGCATGACTCGGCTCAATCTGTATGTGGTTACAGTGTGAGTGAAAATTACCTTCAGTGAGGTTGTATCATTAGAGCACAATCTAACTGGAGAACTTCTTTCTCCAGATGAGTCCATCATTTCCCTCCTTCTGATTGCAGTGCATCCTTGAAGCCAAAAGAACCCCTGTAAAAGAGACTTGATTCTGATAAGAAAAATTGATACACTCAGAAACAAGAAAATAATAGATCAGAAAATTTCCAGGCCCCGATCATTCTTGATTTTTGATGCTGTTCCTGTAATAGTAAGATGTTTATCATTATACTTGATGAACAGTCATTAAAAGAAATGTATGTTATAACTCTAGTTATTCAGTTTTTGTGAATTTCCATATATGATTTTAGGCATAACATAAATAGCTTCCAAAATATGTGCATTCCACACACTCTGTGTGTTCCCATGAATCTCTCATGCATGTTTCCCTCTCTAGTGCATCCACTACAGTCCATTCATCTTCCGTGTGTCCTCCATGCACCCTAAGTTATAAAGTTCAGTTTCTTATTTTTCCCAATATCTTTTACCTACATAAAGTTTTTAAGGATATCTTTACTGGCATTTACAGTGGGCAGCATGTGCAGAATCTTAACCAACTTTTTGCACAGTATCTAAATCAATGATGCAGATTCTCATGATAGTTAATGAAGAATTCAGCTTATAGTTTAGTAGAGAGATTACTACAGCAAATGCCACTTTCATTCAGAAAGAGGAATATTTGAAAATATCATATATTGCCATGGTAGGTATATATGTAAGAAATTAAAGTAAACATGTAGGGACAAATGGAAAAAGGGGGAAATATGGAGAAACAATAAGATATAGAAATTAATATTAGTATTTTGCAAAGGAAGGTTTAAGGTTTGATCAATATTTTGCTAGGGGCATTAGTGTGATTGTTGTCAAAGAAAAGAAATATCAGTAGGAGGGAAAATTTCTCCAGTGATGTGCTTCTAAGACCAACCACTCAACAACCAGTTTAGACATGGTAAAATATCATCTAATTGTTCTCCATAATAGTTTCTTATTGACACATGTAGTATTATGTAATAGCTAGCACTGGTTTGCAAAAGTGTGCTTATCTCTGCTTTTAAATTTCTGTACCTTCCTCAGTGCATGGATACTTTTCTTTGTTGTTTATTTAACTCGTTGTTTATTTACTTGCCTTTTTGGAATCAGAGAGTCTGTTTTCAGTCATTATTATAAGTGTGGAATAGTTATAGCACTGAACTATTTGATAGCACATTGTTATGATAGTTAAAAGATGCTTTTATTATTAGTGGTAATTGTAAAATGTACAGTATATATTTATCTAAGAAATATGTTGTCATATAAAAAATTAGTGAGCAGTTGTTGCAAAGGATTGTTTCCTTTGTCCACAAATGTTGCTTGAGGATTTAATTATTACTATATATATATATATATATATATATATATATATATATATATATATATATATATATATATATATATAAATGTATGTATATGCATATTGCGACATAATCTTAAACTTCAAAACATTGTAATGTAACTGTGATATTTGTTAATAGTGGAATATATTTTGTCCATTACCCCTGGGTGATGTTCCCTGCTGTGGATAAAGATTTTAGTGTGAGCATTAGATGTACTCATAATGAATTAGGTTGGTTACATAATGTTGCAACTTTTCAGGACTACCACGTAATTTTCATGTATGAACCTGATGACCGGTGCCTGGTGTTTGATCTAGACTCAGACCTACCATTCCCAACATACTTTCACAAGTATGTCACAGAGACTCTTCGCACAGATCACATCCTGCGCCCAGAGCACTACAGGTATGCATGGATTGTGTTTGAAGAATGCCCTTTTTATTTGGTGTACAGTATAATGTGTCAGGAAAATTTGAGGCTGGCACTGTTGTGTTTGTTCTCACTTTTATAACTTTTTCTTAGAACTTGTTAAAGATTTTTCTAAAATTAGAACAGTAACAATCTTGTAAACTTTGTAAAATTCATGTAGTGTACTGTGTAATGAGGACAAAGTGATGATGCTTATTCATTACATTTTAGATGGGATTTATTAGGCTTCAAGAAAAAGAGGAGCACAATTCCTGGTCCTTGTTGGACCACCTCCTGCTCCCGATCTCATTGAGCCTGTTAGAAAAGTGTTATCAATACTCGTGTCCAGTCATCTGCAACCCATCCACTTTTCTTCAGACACGTATTTCTTACATCCATTCTGGTATTACATCATGTCCATTCTTTAACCTTTCAACTGTTATCTTATTTACTCCAATAGCTTCTTCCATCTTTAATCTAATTATAACTGCCTTTATCTTCTTTCTGGATGATATTTCTAGTGTGAAAACTTTCCCTCCTCTATACTCCGCCATCATGCATGAAACTGATACCTCGTTACCATCTGATTTGTTTAGATAGAATCATCGTGCATCTCTTATTCTTTCCCACTGACCACTTTTCCCTCCTTTCTTTTTCACACTTCCAGTAGTTTTATGGGTTTTTTTTGTTCTCCTTAGACTCTTCACTCAGTTTTCTTCTGAGGTTTCATCTGCTTAACCGTTTCCTGCTCTTATCTTCTTCACCCTCATATTGTGCTTTCATCCTCTCCATTACATATCTAGAAAGTTCTTTGGAGATTTCTCATATGCCTCCCTCTTGTTCTGTACAGCCTTTGTTATCTCTTCATTCCACGATACAAAGCTACCTCTCCTTCCTCCCCTTTCATATTCTTGTCACACACATCATAAGCTGCCTTCATCTTACTCTTCTTAAAGAAACATTTCTTATCCTCCATATTATCCGTAGCCATCCCTAGCCTCAGCTATTTTCTCCTCTGCTTATTTATGGTACTTCAGCCTCATTCCTAACTCAAGCAGTCTTTCAGTTACAATTTTTTTTCCATACTTGATTGCCGTTTCCCATGTTAGGGTTGTAGCACCAGGATCAGATGAAGGGGGGCCGACATCTGCTCACATCCATTCTCTAGCAGTCGCGTGTGTAATGCACGAAAATCATAACTCTCATCTTCATGTTTTTTATTCCACAGTAATTATATAGCTTCCTTGTCCTAATCCTCACCTTTTCTGTTACCATATTACTGTCCGACTGCAACAGTATTTCTTTTACTACATTCATATTCATTTCCTTCTTCATTTTTAATCTTATACCACAGAATTCATTAATCAGTGCCTTTTGCTCATTTGCTTCCCTTTTTCTGTCAATATGTATGTGTGAATTAGCTTTTGTTCAAAATAGGTGTTTTTTTTAAACCTCCCCATTTGCTTTCACATCTAGTACTTCCCATCGCCATCACAGGAAATAGAATAGTTTTGCTGAACTTTAAAAAGAGAAGTATAAAGAAGTTTTCTTCACATGCCTTTGGCACAGTACATCCCATGCTGAGGCATTAAAAGTCACTCAGAATCACTCAGAACATAGGCTGAAACAAATCTGCAGTTTGAGATTACCCATGTGTAACATTGTCATTTGACAGTGTTTTGCTTTTGACAATAAAGATACACTCTAAAAGAATAAGGATTACTTTACCCTGTTCAGGGGTGAGAGTATGAATGCAAGATAAAGTTGAGAAACTGGCAATGATCATGGTTATCAGCTATTACATAATTTTCATGGGAAGCAGCCTGCTATATTGGACTTTTCTCATGTTGTGCAAGCAAAATCTGGTAGATGTTTTTCTTTTGATTGCATAGCCAAACAAGTTTAATTCTTCAAGTGTTTTGCTCAAACGTTGTCAGGTTTCATAGATATTTATGTAGGCATGTGTTCCTAGATTAGATTCTGCATCTACTTTGCTGTGAATGCTAGAAACATGATGTATGGGAAAGGTAAAGATGAACTCTTTAACATCCCACTAAGCTATCCTTTTCAACCCTCAAGATTCACTTTTTTTTCCTAGTTGTTTGAAAAATATTATTTTTTTTTATATTTATTATTATACTTTGTCGCTGTCTCCCGCGTTTGCAAGGTAGCGCAAGGAAACAGACGAAAGAAATGGCCCAACCCCCCCCATACACATGTATATACATACGTCCACACACGCAAATATACATACCTACACAGCTTTCCATGGTTTACCCCATACGCTTCACATGCCTTGATTCAATCCACTGACAGCACGTCAACCCTGGTATACCACATCGCTCCAATTCACTCTATTCCTTGCCCTCCTTTCACCCTCCTGCATGTTCAGGCCCCGATCACACAAAATCTTTTTCACTCCATCTTTCCACCTCCAATTTGGTCTCCCTCTTCTCCTCGTTCCCTCCACCTCCGACACATATATCCTCTTGGTCAATCTTTCCTCACTCATTCTCTCCATGTGCCCAAACCACTTCAAAACACCCTCTTCTGCTCTCTCAACCACGCTCTTTTTATTTCCACACATCTCTCTTACCCTTACGTTACTCACTCGATCAAACCACCTCACACCACACATTGTCCTCAAACATCTCATTTCCAGCACATCCATCCTCCTGCGCACAACTCTATCCATAGCCCACGCCTCGCAACCATACAACATTGTTGGAACCACTTTTCCTTCAAACATACCCATTTTTGCTTTCCGAGATAATGTTCTCGACTTCCACACATTCTTCAAGGCCCCCAGAATTTTCGCCCCCTCCCCCACCCTATGATCCACTTCCGCTTCCATGGTTCCATCCGCTGACAGATCCACTCCCAGATATCTAAAACACTTCACTTCCTCCAGTTTTTCTCCATTCAAACTCACCTCCCAATTGACTTGACCCTCAACCCTACTGTACCTAATAACCTTGCTCTTATTCACATTTACTCTTAACTTTCTTCTTCCACACACTTTACCAAACTCAGTCACCAGCTTCTGCAGTTTCTCACATGAATCAGCCACCAGTACTGTATCATCAGCGAACAACAACTGACTCACTTCCCAAGCTCTCTCGTCCCCAACAGACTTCATACTTGCCCCTCTTTCCAAAACTCTTGCATTTACCTCCCTAACAACCCCATCCATAAACAGATTAAACAACCATGGAGACATCACACACCCCTGCCGCAAACCTACATTCACTGAGAACCAATCACTTTCCTCTCTTCCTACACGTACACATGCCTTACATCCTCGATAAAAACTTTTCACTGCTTCTAACAACTTTCCTCCCACACCATATATTCTTAATACCTTCCACAGAGCATCTCTATCAACTCTATCATATGCCTTCTCCAGATCCATAAATGCTACATACAAATCCATTTGCTTTTCTAAGTATTTCTCACATACATTCTTCAAAGCAAACACCTGATCCACCTTAATGTTCAAAGATATTCATATAACAATGAAAAGAAATCAATTCAGAAGTATTTTTCATCCATTAGCTGTCCTATAATGATGTTTAGAAGTTTTGTAGATGTTTCAGCACAATCCACCCATAGTTTTTAGAGAAAGACCTATATGTCACATGAGTTGCCTCTGCTTGTGTTATGATATATTTATCTATATATATTATCTCCTGATTATTATTATTTTTGTCTTTTTAATGAACCTTTTCTTATTATGATCATTGTCTCACTGGTAATTTTTTCATGTTAGTAAACGATAAAAGTCTATGAAATTACCAGTTAGATGCAGTGTTGTCAAGGTCAGATGGGCCTCCATTTTGCTAGAAAACCTTTCTCTGTCTCATTTTCATCAAATTTTGATGCTGGAGAACTCCATGTACAGGTATGTTTTCATGCCTAACTTGCTTATTTGGCAATATTGCATTACTCATGTAAATAGGAAACCGATTGTTGAAGTTGTTTCCTGTAATTGTTTCAGTTTCTCAATGGAAATAATGCATATGTTGAAGTTTCTGTAATGGTCAAATATTTCATTTAAGAAAAAGCTGCTGAAGAAAGACTGGAAGAGGGAAGGGAAGAGAGGGATAGGTTGTTCAGCACTTAAACCAAGCTGTTCTTGGAATTCCCTCACAACCTTACTTGCACCACACCTCAGCAGATGAATTGTCTGCAACAAGAACTTTGATTGCAGTCATAGCAAGAGAACTAGGAAAATGGAAACCTACAGTGCTACGTTTGTATAAAATGTGGGAGGTAAATAGATATCAAGATCGACCCATATGTGGTGAACCAAGAAAGACCACCCTGCGGCTGAGCAAATAATCTTGGATAAGGCAACTTGAACTCCACTGACAAATTCATTCACTATCAGAACATCTCTCCAATTAGACATTTCTTTGGTAACTGTGAGTAAGTGGCTTCACAAGGAAGGGATACATTAGAGTATACCAGCTCTGAAGGTGAAGTAGAAGTTAGAAGACCACCATCTTAATGCTAGACTCAAGTTTGCCCACCAATTCACAAGTGAAGGGCTCAGTTTGTGGAGCAAGGTAATTTTGGTATGAGATGATATTTGCATTCACCACCCACATTCTTCTGCTGCTGGTAGCCCATCAAAGCCAGATTTGCCTGCAAGAATATCAAGGTGGCAAGAAGTAGGTATGTCACATGCAATGTCTGGGATGGTGCATCTATATGGCATGAGTGAACTGGCAAGTATTGAAGAGAAATATGATGCCAAAAAATGTCTGGAGATTTGAGAAGTGGTGGTCCTTTGTGTGTGAGCCGATACTCTTTGATATCTCAAGTGCATGATATTTTTCCAGGTATGAATACTGTTTTACTATGTTTCCAGTGAAGATATATAGTGCATTTTATTGTCTATGAATTCCTGATTTTGTCTAACATAATTATGATAATCCCATTAATACCACACGTTATGATTAATATTAAGTTATAAAAGCTTAGTTACTTGAGGCATTGATTTACTTCCTAACAATGTTTTACATTGCTATCACAGGATAATTCCTTGATACACATGGCCCAGAGTCAACTGATAGTGGTTTAATGAAAAGCCTGACATGCAACTTGCAGAGTGGCCAAGTAAGGGATGCAACGTCAACTCTATTACATTTGTGTGGGAAGCCATCATTAGGCTGTGGGAGGCTAATGAGGACCAGTCACTGCTGCAACTACTCCAACACATCAAGGAGGAGTGGGAAAATTTTTTTCACAAATCAGCAACAAATTCTGTATAACATTGTAGCCTCTCTTCCAAACAGACTTTGTGAGGTAAATGCAAATAATGATGGATGGAACAAGTATTAAACTGGCAGCTGGCTGTTCACCGAGTAGATTCACTTGACACATCCTCAGCTTGTTCCTTGAGCTGCTGAACAAGACTAGTAATACTCCATGATGATAAAGCATTTCTGACAAATCATCATGGCCTTATTTCTACAATTTATATTTATGTGTTTAATAAGATTTTCAATGAAACATCACTGATTTTTTCTCCAATAAATATTAGATCCTCCTTAGATTTTCATATGTAAGTCCTAATCATGTGTAAGTGTATCCTGTGTTTATTAGTCTTTTTGCCCAATCATTTTTACACCATCATTGTACTGTAGCAGGGTTTTTATATTCCTAGCTATCTTGTTGTGGCTATAATCTCATGGCCAGATTATCTCAACACATCAATTTTTCCTGTAATGCCGGTTGTTATTGGTAATTATTCATCTCCATACGTTTAATGCGAGTGAGGTAGTGACACAAAATTGTGTGATCAATTCCAACACTTCAGTTAAAGTCTCTTAACAGCCTCTCTCTCTCTCTTCCCGTACCCCTTCCTCTCACACTCTTTCTTCAGATGCTTATTTTTTCAGAGATATTTGACCTGTACAGAAACTCCATATATGTTTTATTTCCATTGAGGATTATTCATTTGCATATCAGTACAGACTGAAGCAAGTATTATGAAACCATTCTAATAATCAGCAATCCAGTTTCACAGGTAGTGTGTCACTGCCAGATGAGTAAGTGAGACAGGATATGAGGTAACAGCACACTGGGAGCCAGTTGTACTTAAAATCACTCTATACATGATCCAAAGTCATAAATGATTGTTATATGATTCAGGATCACCTGTCTGGTCCTCAGAATCCAGCTGAACCCCACTCAGTTTCCTTCCTTGAAAACATACACAAATGTGCTCTCATCAACTTGACTTGAGGTTGACTGACTGTGGTGAGAAATTATCATTCACAACCACCTCAGCCACCACCCTGGCTTGGTGCTGGGCCTAAAACTTGAAGCATGAACCGTAGAAATACCCTAAGTGAACAATTCCAATTCTAAAGGGAGGATACCTCCCAACAAAGAAAAGACTATGTGGATAGAACTAATTTCTTTTTGTGAATATGATAATGGAAGTTTCCTTTCAGGTACTTTCGAGTAGTTCCAGCATCTGTATTCCTTCAAAAGTTTGCCAGTGATAGAAGGCATATGAGACGTGAAGATGGCACCTGGATGCATCCACCTCCACCAACCCCTGCAATTGCAACACCAGGTGGGTTGCAGCATTATATTCTTTTTAACCTCTTACCCTTTAATGACCATTACCAAGGGTTTGCATTTTTGACTGGAGCCAGCATTTACCATGGGATTTGCATTTTTGTGTACACACCAAAAATTTATAGTGGAAGGCATGCTTTATTGGTATGCAGAGATGCATTATGCCACAAGCAGCAGAAAAAAATGCTAGAGTGATAGTTAGCCACATAATGCAACAGTGGAAGGTACAGTCCTTGCATGTGCACCTGTACGCCCCACATTGATTAGTGACTGATTACAAAGGTCCTTTACCTACCATGGTTTTGCAGACTACGGTTTTATATGTAATGTGCACATTTAGACTAATGCATACCAGTGTGCCATCCACTGCATCAAGTTTCGAGTATCCAGTTTTACATGGCACCATCAAAATTTTATCCATGCACTGGGCATGTGTGAAATGGCTGTAGGCTGCTTGTGGCCCAGCCCACCAGATCACCATTTCTAGGGAGAGGCAGGAGAAGTGTCATAACCATGTTGCGTTGCTAGGGCAAGCATTGGGATAGCCTTTTCTGTGGCATAGCTGGTTGGATACATTGTAGGAGTACAGAGGCACAGTATCACTGGTGACATACTGCCATTGTATTATTACCTTGCTGTGTGTTTTTTACATCATTTTTTTTGTACTTTTATAGCAGGATCATGTTCTTTTTGAAGTATGCCTTGCTCATTCTTAACCATGGAGTGTTTGTTATAGGACTTGAGGTATGTATCTCAAGACCCTATACGTTGTCAACTATGGTTTTGCCACCCAAAGGGTCCTCCAGGAACATAACCCAGTAGTTGGCAAGGGACCCCTGTTGTGATTGTCATTGTTGCAATGATTTTAGTGATAATGATTTAGGGAATGTCAAACTGGTGGGACTAGGGAGATTTCTTTATATCCATTGTGATGGCCATATGATTTTCAGGATGAAATATTAACAGGGACATAATTTTAAAACCACTCTCAATGGCAGCATTGGGCAGTCTTTGGCAGCTTCGAACCCAGGAGCATTTTTTCATCATTGCTAATGAATGTTCCAGCTGGCATTCCTTTCCAAAACAACCATTAAAGACTGTTAAATTGTGTAACCTTCTTCCTCTTTAAACATCTCTAAATGCTCCAAATACCATGCTATTCTCCAGTATCAGACCTGGCAGCCTTGCCAAACACATGGATGTTATGGAAACCATGATGCCTCTTGAACTTATCAAGCCATCGCCTTCTTGTACCAAATTCTTCCTTCTGACCAAATTCACCTATATTTCTTTTCAAGTCATTCAGTAATGACTTTGCCTTTTGGATGACCAGCCTAGACATTGATATGTTGCTCTGATTCTGGTCCTATCTATATGCTTATCTATATCTCTGACACTTGTTCCTCTGGAAACTCCCATCAAGGGGGTGGCCACAGGAAAAGAGCCTCCTCTTGTACCTGTCTGTACATGCTTCCCTTGCATACACTGCTCCACTCATTCTTCCACCATTCCCCTCCCTTCCATATTCTTCTAGTCCATTTTCCTATGTCACAGGTGTTCTTCCTTTTACACCAACCCCTTTAATTGTACTATCATACTCTCTCCTTATAGACTCCCCAATCTTGCTTTCTTTCCACATGCCCCCTCCTCAAAGTATTACATTGCATCCACTCTACCACTCCATAAATCATTTCTTCTGCATTCGCTGCCATACCACATCTCTCTTACACCCCCTCATTTATTTCTTCATTCCATTTAGTCATAACACATGCTCTTCTCAAATAGCTCATTTTGACAGCTTGGATTCTTGACCTCTATGACTCTTTCCATGTCCATGTTTCTGTTAAGGGACCCAATGACTCTTCTACCATGTACTGCTGTCTCTCTTATCTCTCCTTTCATATTACCAGACTCACTCAAGACAACTAAACACTTCTCGTCCATAGTCCTTATAAGAAGCAGGTTTTCCATCCTATCTAATACATTGTTCCTCTTTCTACTCATTAAAGCAGCACTTAATGAACTTCCAGACAAAGAGTATGACCATATATTATTTTTTTCTCTTGATAATGGCTTCAGTTGAGTGAGCAAGGTCCTAGGACTCTGCTATTGCCATGACCATCTGACCAGAATCAAATGCCATAAGCACCTCCAGTTTCATTTTTAGAGCAATAGTCTTACATCATGCAACCCCCTGAACATGGTGAAATATCCTTCTAGACATTCTGAAATGTGTGCACTTATTTTAGCTGCAGTAGATGCTCTGTTACAAACTGCAATTTGCCCACAGTACAGGTACTTTGTTTACAAGCTGTCTGCCTGTGAGTGGGATATGAATATATTTTACCATATGGTGGATATTACCAAGAGTTTCTGACTAGAATCAAACCTCCTCAGCACCACCAATTTGATTTCAAGAGCTATAGCTTTTGTGTCCCAGAGTACTCTGTTACATATTACAGTGTGCTGTACTGTACAGTACAGGTATTTTGTTTACATGCTATCTGCCAATGAATGGGATACAAAGCAACCATAGTGCAGTAGTATCTTACTGTTACATCAATGAAATACTGCAAGGATGATAAGTACACATATGTAAGATATCCAAGCATACTTTATATTAAAAGTAGACTATTTGATATATTAAGAAAATATCTGTGCCATTCTGAGCAAGAACCCTCAGACTTGGCTATATCCATGAGTTTTTGACCATTACTAAACCTCTTAAGCACCTCGGACTTTACCTCAAGGGTGATATTCTTACAGTCTCTGCTCCCATAAGTATCTCTGATATGCCTTTCAATCATTTTGAAATGTGGTAAATAATGATGTACTTGTAAATACAAACTAACATATTTTGCCATTTGGTGGTGGTGTTTGCAGCATGGACTCTTGCCAGGCCTGGGTTCAATCCCCAGCACAGGCATATAGCACACAGTCACCCATTTGGTAGGTAAATGGGTATGGTTAGGGTAAAGCACCAGAAGTGTGACAGGCTTAGCCTGCCAAAAGCTTGTAACTCACCTTGAATTGATCTAGAGGTGTATGTGTCTAGATACATGACTTTTTCAAACTGAATGCTGTTTCTAGGTGTTAGCCAACTGTTTTCATATTGGTCATATAGTCTAGATTGTTTTGATCCATAGATGGCCAAATGTGCATTCTCTTGATACCATGCATTAATCTTCTGCCTGCCAGTGAAAACTTTTTAAATCATTACAATACAAGGCAGTTTAATGTTGTATTAAGTATTGTGCGTGTTGGGGGGGGGTGCCAAGATTAGAATCTCATTACCAGTAAACTCAGAATTACACCAGTGTGCATTCTTTTGATACCATGCATTTATATTCTGCCAGTGAAACTATGAATCACTACAGTACATAATAGCTTAATGTTCTGTGGCTAATTGTTGTGCGCATTGGGGGAGATGTCGATAGTTAGAATCTCTTAACTAGTAAACTCAGAAATACATTCCTTAGAGTGAAAACTTTTATTTAATTGTGAAATAATCTTTAACTTTTAACTTTTTTCTTCCTCCAGAGTGTGTGCACAACCTTGACGAATTCATCTGCATGGATTCAAAGCGGGGAGTTGGTACAGTGTATAATCTTCAAGATTTTGTACGCAGATTCTACAAGAACATGTAATATGTCTATACCTAAACACTACTACCCTTTTCATGAAGATTTTACTTATATTTGATTTATGGAAAATTTTTCTGTATAAAACCCATCATAACTTTTCACTGAAGCTGGTCATGATAAAGTTTTTGATGTGGGATTAGCTGAATGTAGTCATAATATTATGATTTGCAGCTGCTTATTTTTTTAGATATATGTTTTTGATAATTCTTTTTAAAATCTTTGCAGGAAAAACATAACTTGTGATGTTGCATCTGCACTTTTCCAGTGACAGTATGAGTAACAGTGTCAGGGTTCCCACAGGTGCTAGAAAATTTTGAAAATGCTTGGTTTGTTTTCACACTCTTTTTAGGATCCTGAAAGTTCAGCAGTCCTTGAAAATTATCAGCATGGTGGCAGGCAGCTTATGATCTGGTTATTTCAGTGTGCCTCCCACTTGTTTAGGCAGTTGTAGCCACGAAAACTTTATTATATTTTAGGTATGATTGGCTGTTACCTTAAATGCATTAGGAAGTGGGGTTTCATTACAGAAAGGTTGAGTTCATGAAAAGGTAATACATGCCTATATGCAGAAGCTTTAAAATTCTTAGTAAAACTCTTGAATTCATATGAACAGTGGAGTGGGAACCCTGCATGATTACTGTGTTCAGGTAGACAGATTTTCATATATATGTTATTAGTAATAAGCTACTCAGTACTCTGTTGCCTTCACGGAATGCATTTTATCTCCTTGGCAAACCTTTTGAGTTGATTATTATATTTAAGAGTTAATAGATCAGGCCAAGTATGACCAAAAATCCAGACTTCAGAAACTTCAAAAATCCAGAAAATTTGCTCAAGATTTGTTAGGTAAAACTTTTGATTTTATGGATTATTTTATCAAAGAAATTATATTGTACAAACATTACTGAACTGGACTTCAAAGCATGGCAAATATCCAAAAATGTGCAACCCCAACTCTTTCTCCAAGCCCATTATTTGTGCATGATATTACCGAGCCAGAGCTTAGCTGTGATGATCGTCCATGCACATCGACCCCAGCTTTTATAACACCTGAAATGCAAGATTTGCCTCCTACCTCTCATGATGTCCTTGCCTCAGCTGTGTCTGACGCCACCCTTACTATTTTTATGTAACTGCCAGCCCATACCTTAGTCCACATAATAAGTGATGGGTATGTATCAAGGAAGTATTTGGGGTAATTATTGTACAGTGATTTCAGGAAATGTTTAATAAGTGTATTATAGATACTCCAAACCCTGTCAGGATGTATTCCTGGAGAATGATGGCAACTTATCAAAAAATTATTTGGACTAATTATCGTATAGTGATTTCAAGAAATGTTGAGTAAATGTATTATAAAGTACTCCATACTATATCTATCACTCAGGATGTATTCCTGAAGAAGGGGATTCTAATTGAATTAGCTCTAAGAGGGGTCATTATATCACTGTATATATGGAAACTTGCTCCTGACATGATTTTCTTATGTTTGAACAATATATTTTCACTGGGGTAACAGTAATATCTCAAATAATAATACACATGATAAACACCTTATTGAGTAAGCTAGGTTTTTGTTTCAACATTGGTAATTAATAAAACTTTCATTGCAGCAGTCATAATATCCATGGTACACTTTGTGTAGATATTCATGTTTTGAAATATTCTTCATAAGTTGAGGATTAAGTAAAAAACTTATTTTCTAAATAAAGTGATATACAACTCAAACTGGTGAGAAATTGCTTGCATATGCTGTGTGCCCTTTTAAGTTATGCTGATATGATGCCAGGCACATGAGTTATGTCAGGAGTACTCTTAAGACATAAGTAGTAAGATGTGTGATATTTTTGGAAATGTTTTTGTCTCAAAGAAATATGTTTACTAAGGGTTTTCATCACAATATCTAATTTTGTAAGAATTTTACAACTTCCCAAATTGTTACATAATGAGAAGGTACAGATTTCGCTCAAGTTTCCATGACATTTCTATGTTAGTTGATCACTTTTTTATTGTAGAGAAAATTTAGACTGCAGTGTCTGGTAACAATGTGTAGGATGCCATGATGAGCTTTAGGAGCTATATGTTATGCATCAGCACATAGGGAGTGATTCAAGAATTTTTTATCATATCCACCAGACGCAGCGAACAGAAAAATGTAATGCTGTGATGTATATTCACCAGCCTCAGTGAATGGATTAAGATTGGCCACAAATGTCTCTACTGTCCATCCTTTGACCCACATCCACTACTTGTTCACCTGCCTTATCACTTGCATTTTAACATCCAAAGTGATAGCTTTTCTTGACATGTAAGTCACATTTCCTCCACAAACACCTACAGACCTTTTTACCAGACACCATTGGTCTAACATGTTTTGAATTTGTCCAGGACAAAGAGCTCTCTGATGAATCAGCTATCTATGGGGGCACTTTAAGCAGGGCCCTAGTGTATGTATTTACATATATTACAAATAACATTTAAACCTTCATATGGTATATAGAATGCTCTTTTAAGGTTACAGCATTTTCATACCTCAGTCTGTTGGCCCATTCCAAAAAATCCTGAATTTGAAAAAACACACATTGCTTGTCCCAAGCATTATGAATTTTTGAATCCTGACCTGTATAGTCTCTTCACAGAAAGTTAGTAAGCAATTTGTATCATATTGATTTTAAAAAGTATTTTATCAAAATTTTCTCTAAACTTCATGTGTGAAGGACAGAGGTGGGAGTGTGCAGTTTTGAGATTTTATACTGATGGGAGTAATGTGGTAGAGAATCTGATAAACCACCCTGTGGTACAAAGAGAAGGGCTATTTGGACATACAGCAAGATATACAGATCACTTCAGGTAACAGTATCAATTGTTGGGTGGGTTTAGCTAACCAGTGCTGAACCCATAGAAGCGGATTCAAAATGTTTCATGTTTTCAGTATTAGTTTTTGAAGACATTGTGTACTTATTACTTTTTATATAAATGTTGATTCTGTGCTACCTTGTATTCATTTTACACATCCTTACATTCATTTTACACTTTTTTACTTGGTAATGCAAATGAATGATAGATTTTTTTTACTTTCTGTATTTCCAAGTCATGCAATTGTTTTGTACATTGTTATTTGGTCTTTTAAGATTAGTATATGTGGAAATGGTCAGTTATCAAAATTTTAGGGTTAGGTTCTGCATGCTTTGAATATGCAAGTTTAGTTTTATTTTGTTAACAAGTGGCTTGAAGATTGAGATTATGGATGTTCTTCTAAAGATACATTATTTTTCAGTTTTGTAAATCAGGACTAGAGCTTTATGTAAGAAATAAGTCTGGAGAGTTGATGCTAGATTTCCTTAACAGTGCTGGCCAGATTACATCCTCAGGGTAGAAGAATGAGTGTAACCTCTATGCTTTAAGAGACATTATCAATCTTGATTAATACAGTAAATTTAAGCTCTGTAATGACAACCAGGGCACCTCCTTCATAAAGCTCTTCCATGGGATTTACATGATTCTCATTACCATATCAGATTAATTAAAAGGTTAAGAAGTGAAATGCCCCAAGTCCCTTACAAACTCTATTAAGAACTCTTCTTGAAACAGCTGTCAGTGAAAACATTCACCTTGATTGTTGGGTCTTGAGGATCCTCATTGCTACTCTACTATTATGGTAACTTTATTGACATTATATAACTTCAAAATTTCTTGCTCTAACTAGATAAAAAGGATGTTTAAGAAAAACTGCTCCATTTAACTTAAATGATTCATTTAACTTTACCTTAAGGAGTTTTTGTGGATCTCATATTCAATAATGCTGCTGTAGCATATTCTACAATCTCAGAAAATGTCAACATATTAAAATTTTGTAAGGTGATCAAAACATAAAAGCTAGATGATCCTACCATGGTACATGAATCATCATACAAAGGTCTGCTAGAACTTCACAATTGTCTGAAGACTAAGGATAAAACTATGAGACATAATTCTCTAACTGGAAGAGCTTCTTTAAAGACACATTTCACACTTTTGAAAAATATTAAGAATGAACTGCACCAAAAGAACAGATGTTGGCTCTGAGGAGGCTGTTAACAAATAGAGATATTAAAGGCTATACAGTAATAGAATCACTTAAAAACTATTTGGTATTTTTAAGGTATAATTTGTTTTTTGAAATGGGTAATTTTTTTCTAAATCAGCTCGGAGCTTTATATAGGTTGATAATGGAAACCTAAACAAAGCTATATTGCCAAATGGATGCTTAACATCCCATACAATACCTCAAGGAAATCTTCAGATACATAATGCACATTAGGTTTGTCTTTTGATTAAACTAGTAAAAACAGTATGTCAAAAGTTTTATCCATACTTAAAAGGAAGTTTAAACAGGGTTTCCAAGGTTATGGGTGAATTTACAAAATTATGCATCCCTTTCTCACCTATGTCTATATATTTGTGTACCTTATACTAGTAAATGTTTGACCATAATGTCTTGTGTAAGCACTATCATAGGTGTGAGAGAGTATCTGTTATCCTTTTATCCTTTTATCTTTTATCCATTTATCACACAGCAGCAGCATTTAATGATGCCTCACATTTTAAGACTTTACACTGGTTGTCTGTTTTTTTTTTATTTACCACACTTGCATCTTCCTATCATTGGCAACTGACTTCCTTACTTATATTTCTCCATAAGTGTATTTAGAAAATTGATATGTAAGAAGGACAAAAGGTATTTGAACATAATAGGATCAGTTATGTCACTATGGGATAAGAATGTAACATATGAAGAACATAATGTATGACTTTTGTGCTAAATGAGATAGCTTCATTGTGATTCTTCCAAGGTATGATCAGTTCAAGAAACAGATTTCAATTTCTTTTTCATCAGCTTACTCAAACATCCAGTACTGCAATATCCGGAGCAGCTGCATTTCTTTCCATCTTCAAATACAGCACACATTCTGTAGTCATATTTCAATAGAATTTTTGGTCTTCATTACATGCTGTTAAGTCTTTTGATTATATATGTAGAAAAGACCTTAAGTAGGAAATGGTTTGCCAATTTAGATAACAGTGCTTTCTGAGGCTTGTACAATTAGAGTTTTTACATTTTATACTGCAGTGTCAGAGTATAATTAAATACATTTTTTTTTTGTAGAAAATTCTTTTACAAAAAAGTATATAAAGCTGAAAACTAGCACAAGAAATACTGTAAGATTTCATTGTTTTTGTATGACTAGTCTCTGAATAGTATTATTTTGGTAAATTATGTTACCGACATGGTCTTATCCCACTTCAAAACCCAGAAGCCAGTAATATAATGAACATCAAAATATGAATAGATATTTTCATAGGATATAGACATGTAAGTAAGTTTTTAACTTTTACATTTTGAAGAGATTTCTTCATATCTTATGTAGTAAATATTTCACACCAAAGTTGTACTTTTGAATATTTGAGTTAGTCTCATTGTAATGAATTAGTTATTTCAAATTCTGAAGAAAAATAGTCATATATACTCATGCTTATCATCAAAAGCTTTATGAAAGGGTAATAGTCTTTTTTTTTTTAATCTTAGCATGATTTTACATGGTAGTCTAAAATGTGATTTCATTTACTATCTTAAGAAAAACTAACACTGTCATCATATGAATAGAGCTTCAAATGTGCCAAGCTGCAAATTGAATTTGGAGCTACGTCATAATTGCAGTCATATTAAACTTTTCATGTACTTACAATAATAGTGGTATATGCATTATTACCTCGGACACTATCTTAGTCCATGCATGTACTGTTAATTTATAAGCTTTGATGCTGCCCTTCAAAGGGTATCGAGACTATTCAGAGATATATTTTCAAACCATACCACTTAAATTGTTGATGTTAGTGTGTAATATTTTCTAGATAAGCTCTTATGCTCTAATGATTGCATTTATTCCACAGAACGATTTATAAATTCATTACTTGTAGTAATATAGAAATATATGAAAAATCCACTTCTCAGCAAAAAGACTCCTCAGTATTATTGTAAGTTGATATATACTGAGTTACCAGTGTCACTGTACTTTTGCTAGTACCATTCCATACTGCCCTTTTCATAAAGAAAGGCCAGTGATTTTGAAAATTTTAATTCCAATAAAGATAAAATCTGTACATGCCATGTTATGTTAATTTTACATAGGCATTGTTTGTTTAAGGTTTCCCAGTTAGATATATGCTAAATGAATTAGTTACTAGTACTGTATCCAAGCTACAGGGGTATAAAATGTGCGTCAAATTACAGTGGGGTTTTATGTGATTGAAATATTTCAGTTTTATTCTTTAGTATGTCACAGTAACTACAAAATTGAAATAGCATTGTAAAAGAATTTAGTCTGTACCTTGCGTGTGGTAAGAAAATATTCTCTTGTCTCCTAAATCCATCCATTTTTGTCTGTATGCATTCTGTAAAATGCCTGTGATTTTTTGCTATGATGAGCAGTATGTTATTTGAGTGTGATGTGTGTGTAGGCTGATTAAATACATTTCATTATTTGTAATGCCTGATTGTAAAGTTGTACTCATGTTCTCTGTTTTGTATCAGAAAAAGATTTCACATTAAAATTCAGTAAGATAGAGTTTACACTGTATTCCACACACATGCAACTCCCATAGAAGCCCTTGTAATTAGCAAGTCTCTGTCTTTGGTAACAGAATGAAAAACTTTTTTCTTAGATATGATGACACACAGCTGCGATAATGTTGCCTGTCATGGCTCATTTTAGAAGCAGCCTGATACACTACATCACAAATAACATAAGACACTTCCTTTGCTGTATAGAAAGATTTTTTTCTTTTTTCTCTCAGCCTTGCTGAAGATTAAACAGTTCTTTTGAAGTGATGCCTGGGTGGTTTGGGGACCACAAAATTATTGTAAATGCATTTGAAAAGAACATTAGTAAAATCTTCCATTAGTCATCAGTTTTAGTGTAGTTAGGTTTCCAGAATTTTCTATAATTGTTAGCTAGATTTGTAATTTTTTTACCCACCAGAGGCAGTCTTCTAAGCCCCAAGCTTTATTTTAGTCTGTTTAATATTGTTAATGTAAATATTGCTCTTAACATACATGTTTAAGGCTGTCAGTCAACATAGATATTTAATGCAATCATTACTGTTTACAAAAGAGATTTCTCTACTGCAAATCTGATATAAACTTTTTACTGCAAGAGTTCAGTAAATCTAACATGAAAATGTACATTGCAATAGGAGATGTGAAGCTTTTTTACTATATTATCTGTATCTCAGGTTTTTTTGTTTTTTTTTGAAAGATTGATTCCTGAGTTTCCAGCACTGTATCCATTGTTGCGGTTACCAAAAGTGTTCAGACATTAAAAACCCCAATTATCCCTGTGTAATTTGACAGTTGCTTTTCACTCTTTATATGCATATATATGTTTAGCTTAAGTCTAAGTGTAACGCATTTGTATGTTCTTTTGTAGTACATTTGTGGGCTGTGTTGTACAGATCCTGCCTAATAGTTTACTTAAAATCACTTGCCTGCCATATGGTACATTATTTATTAACTTCTTATACTTCTCCTAGGTATCTGTGAGTATTTTCTTTCTGAACAATTCATTAGATGATAACTTCTTTGATATTAGAATTCACCTGTGATCAAAGTGCACTTGACATCAAACTGACATGGATTTGAATCCTTGTCATACGCTACATATGAGAATGGCCAGACGTGCGAGGTGGTGGACATGAATGAGAAACACAACCTTTGCACTGCTGGAGCTTTACAAAACTATTAACCCTAGTATCTCTTTGCTAGCAGAGAGCTTTGCTATAATGCCAACTTTTTATATATTTCCTACAGACTTCACTGCTTTTTATATGCATGTTCTCTCTTTTGCTAAAATAATTGAAATTAGTGATTAATAGTAGCTTAAGGTTGAAAACTGAAAAACATGTTAGCCAGTAGTCCTAATGGCAGAACAAGCTCTCCTAATCAGTAAAGATCACTATTTTTTACCAGAAGTATCTAAGATAAAAAGTTTACTAGGAACAAGATGTACTTCATTTGACCTCTCTATCGGAAATGAAAGCTAGAAAAGTGGACTTGAAAATATCCACAGCAGAATGGAATGAAACAGGTTTGACTATATTTTAATATTTTTATTCACATTTGAGGTTGTTATTGTATTCAGATGTTGAGATTGCTTAAGAATTAAAGCTTTTCAGGAGTGTCTGATAATACAAAATGAATCACATTACATCAAGGATTTTTTATGCTTTGTGGATCCAGCTGCCTTTGAATATGATCAACATGCATATAGTCTTGAATACATTAACCCAAATTTAATTAGCGTAATGCTTTTCATCAGTGGATTTTCCATTATTCGTTTACTATTCAAAACATTGCTGTTCATAAACTACTTGTAGGAATAATGGTATCAGTTTATCATAACTAGTAATTCATTCAAGGAGATGGTGAATATTTTTAGCACTTAGAGGCTAGTTCATAGAACAAAGAAGCAGTATTATGTAATATTACGATAGGAAATTAAGAAAGATTCATCATGTTCATTTATTATTCCTTGAAATTAATACTAGTTTTATAGTTTAAAAGACATCCATAGAAATGGGACAAATTAGACTCATGCATCTCATAAAAGTCTTTAATGGCTTCAGAATTGGCATGTTCTTCTCTCCTCCTTTTAGGAATCAGTGACTACTGATGTATCCTTTATTCTTGTACATTTTATGTACTGATTTTGTATGGGTTAAAGAACAAGGATTTATGAAATATGTTAAAATGTACTCATGGAATTTGCAGTATGTGTGTATGTATAAATATGCATCTACCATATGAATTAGTAAGTAAATTCTTGTTCTTGGGAATAAATATCAAATGAAGAGCAGCTTTGCCATGAGTTGTGATTTACTCTGTTGTTGAGTATTTTGAAAATTTGATTGGAAATGGTTCTTTCATATATATATATATATATATATATATATATATATATATATATATATATATATATATATATATATATATATTTCATACTATTCGCCATTTCCCGCGATAGCGAGGTAGTGTTAAGAACAGAGGACTGGGCCTTTGAGGGAATATCCTCACCTGGCCCCCTTCTCTGTTCCTTCTTTTGGAAAAAAAAAAAAACATTATTTATAAGTAAATAAATATATATATATATATATATATATATATATATATATATATATATATATATATATATATATATATATATTATATTATATATATGTGTGTGTGTGTGGGAGCGGGAGGCTGGAAATCCTCCCCTCTCGTTTTTTTTTTTAATTTTCCAAAAGAAGGAACAGAGAAGGGGGCCAGGTGAGGATATTCCCTCAAAGGCCCAGTCCTCTGTTCTTAACGCTACCTTGCTAATGCGGGAAATGGCAAATAGTATGAAAGAAAGAAATATATATATATCTTTTTTCTTTCAAACTATTCGCCATTTCCCGCGTTAGCGAGGTATATATATATATCCTATGAGTCCACGGGGAAAATGAAACACGAAAAGTTCCCAAGTGCGCTTTCGTGTAATAATCACATTATCAGGGGAGACACAAGAGAGAAATATAAGTCAGTTGATATACATCGAAGAGACGAAGCTAGGACGCCATTTGGTAAACATGCATGTTTACGAAATGGCGTCCTAGCTTCGTCTCTTCGATGTATATCAACTGACTGTTATATTTCTCTCTTGTGTCTCCCCTGATGATGTGATTATTACACGAAAGTGCACTTGGGAACTTTTTGTGTTTCATTTTCCCTGTGGACTCATAGGAATATCTTGATCACGCACAAAATTGTGATCCTTTCTAATATATATATATATATATATATATATATATATATATATATATATATATATATATATATATATATATATATATATATGGATTTTTTTAGGATTTTTCTTTAATAAAAGATTTTGATAAAGTTTTTATTAAATTGTTATATGGGTCTTGCATATAATGACTTTGGGTCCTATGATTGCCTTATCTCTTATCACAAAGAGTTTAGCATCTTTTCTGATTATATTATTAAGCACTGAAGCTTATGAGTCATTTGAGCTATAACAAAAATATACTACAAATCAAAGTCATTAAGCCTTTAGAAAAAGTAATAGTTTCCCGTATAGTACTCAAAATTCATCCATATCAGCCATCACCTCATATCTTGATAAATGTATTTGTAATAGGCTAATGTTGCAGTAACTGGAATGCCTTCTAATTACAACTTCACATAAAAACATAGCTTAGATATTATTGTTTGTTGATGTGGGTTATATTGTATAACTTTCAAGTGTTAGAATTGGAAGGCTAAGTATATCATAGCCACTACCATACTTCTGAGTTCTTAACTGCCTTATATTTTTGTTCTTTACTATGTATATATGGTGATTACGATGTGTGAACTCTTATATTAAGGAAAAACAGTTGTAAAGGCAACTATCCCTATAACTTTTTGCTGTTTGTTATGTCAAGTGTTGTGAGCATTTATTAGACTCAATATATCTTAAGAATGTTGAATTATATTCATAGGCTATAATATGCAGTTTTCATCTTGCAATTCTAATGTTTTGAGCAGTTACATTTTTATAAAGAGCTTCTCACTGCTCTCCAGCTGTACATATCTGTTGATTGCCTCTCTGCATCTTTAAGAATGTTAAATCCTTTCTATATCTTTTTTACCGTTGACAATTTCCAATCCTCTTAAATACAAATTTTCTTCATACTCATTGACATATTGACTCATTTGAAGGGTTACATTTTGTAATGAAACTGACGGTGTTGTGGGAAACTTGTTCAAACAAAACTCGTACATAATTAGATATGACACCAGCACCTGGAACTTTACTGCAAATTGAAAATTTTACAATACTTATCCTGTATGAATTGTAACCTGAAATGAAAATACATGTGTACTCATTAGACAGATATCAACAATTCCTCTTTAAAAAGTAAATACATCGCAGAGGATCTCCTACTGACTGCTGTTTAGCAGAGATACCTCATTCTTTAATTCATGTGATTTTCCTCCAGCAAAGAGGAATAACAGGTTATTATAAATGACTTGAGACTATTCAGTACTCAAGCTTTTATAGGTGAAGTGCTTTTGGTGTACTGTTTGATTGTTTGACAAATCATTGTTACATAAAATCTTTTTTCCTTAATATATAAAAACTCTTTTATTTCCCAAATCCTAAAGATTTATTTACAAAATGAGCAATGAAGTTCAGGTAGCATAGTAACATATATTTGCTCTTTTTATTCTTTCAACTGAACCTTACTAATGAGAAGTTTTCAGGCTCCTTAAATGACAAACATTAAATAATGAGGTAATAAACTCAGTAAAACCCAGAATTTATGTTTAATTACCATTGGTTCTTGAGGGAGCTCTTCCTATATTTTCTTTCTTAACCCTTTGGTGAGGCAACTGGGATGATTTTTTGTATATAATAAAGGCAAAGTTTCAAAATTTTAAAAAGGTATCTTAAATCTATTCCTATGATTAACTAGAGTGTAATTTTCTTACTAGAATGACATACATCTCAACGAGTTGAATCTTTTGTTTATGAGTATTGTGTGCTTTTTAACTTGTATTGCATCGCTGGCAGGTGTATGAGGTACTCCATGAATAATTTCAGGCATACCAAATGAATTGTGTGGTATTTTTTGTAAGTATTTTTTTCCAAAACAAATGTGAATACTAATGGTACAACAATTTCACCCTTGAAGTAGATGTGGCCAAATAAAGAATTGAATCTGATATGAAGAATGCCTCCAAGGCCAGGTTTGCCAATGAGGTCAACCACATTATAAGACTTAAAAGTTGGAGAAGCAGCCTCACTTCATTACAGGATATGGTCCAGAAATTCTATCATATCACATAGACTGTAAAGAATAATAATTAGAATTTCTCCCTTGATATGACATATTATCATTCAAAATACCAGAAAACACACAGAAAGTTATACTCTTACCTTAAGTTGGCAGGGGCTCCTGCAGTTTCAAGGCTGTGCTACACTTATAGCAGGGACAGGGTGCACTCTTGAAATGAGGAATTCTTTGACAAGACTTTATTTGTTTTATTTATAATCATCCCAGCCGACTAAATATAACAAAGTAACTGTAAACAGAAATCGATGATTTAAAATTTTCTCGTGATAGATTATGTGCCAATAAAGTCTATTACTGTTGTCATTATCTATTGGGAGAAGAATTTAAGGCCTATTAACACTGCCTAAGCTCCCCCCCAAAAAATTACCTTAAAAGAACCCTGGGAAATAAGCCAGACCAGCTGGGCCAGCCTGTTACCAATATACAAATAAAAACTGGTCAACATTTTTTTCCCTATTTTATGATTGAGTTGGGGTCAAATATGCACTCAAACAAGAAAAAAGAAAGGAGACCAATCAATTGAGACCAAGATGGAGAAAAATCAGAGAATAAAAGGTAATTTCACACGCATTTCCAACTCCAGTTTTACAAGCAGATGACTTTATTGGGAATAGCTGTGATTTATTGCAAATAAATCCTGTGTGCATGGATTCAGAAAATGAATCTTATCATGACATCAAAAATATTCTTTGGAGAAATGCCATTATCAAGGTCATGATGAAAGTGGAAGGGTAAAATACTATATCTTTAGCTGTTCTACATATATTTATTTTGTGTTATGAAATTTAACAATATAGTATAGAAATAGATTAAGAATGTTTAATTTTGTAACCACTGGATGCAGACATAAGTATCTTGTAAGATTATTTAAAAATGTCAGCCAGGTCATCTATCAAGAAGCATAAATTTCACTTGTGCAGTAAACTGTACACAAGGATGAAAACATAATACCACCGCATTTAGTAACAGTATATCTTTACAGTCTTTTCCCACTCCTGGTGCACAATTGGTAACCAGATTTTGAGAAATGAGCTTCCTATAACCACATACCATTGAACATGTGATCAGGAGGGGCATACTTTCCATTGCATATTCAGTGACAATTCCAACATGCATTCAGCTGAAAGACTTCCTAGTTTTTCATCAGCTTAGACATGTTCACATTATATTTGCTGATATGATATTATTATGGTATATTATGATATATTATGGTGGGGTATGGTGTGCTGCTGATTATTTTCATATGTGTGTAACTTTACTCTTGAACCTCTTAAAAGAACTTTCTTCTTGGTTTTATTCAGTATCAAATATAATACAAATTCAACACATTAATATTTTTAGTTCAGTCTATTACAATGTTAGCTATAATTAGCTATCATACTTATCTACATTTTGTTCATTTTTTGAATATACAGTGCTTTACTGTTATCAGTTACCAATTCTGGTCATTTGTTTTATTCTTTTAATATCATCTATTGCCCTTTTGTGAGGGTATCGTTTATCTAACTTTCCACCATATAATCCCTGCGGAAGTTTTGCTTGTGTTCCATGTCCTGCTGGGGAAGAGGCCGAGGCATAGTGTAACAGCTGCTTCCACGACAGCTCTGCTAGTAGGAGCAGGAGAGACAAGATGAACCCAGCAAGAAGCAGCAAGAAAGCTGTCAAT